>NC_042994.1:32327134-32627134 GCF_901001165.1 Salmo trutta
GAGAAGCCTTTCCGCTGCTCTTATTGTGGAAAAACGTTTTCCCAGTCAGAAGACCTGAAATCACATGAGAGAATAGAGAGGCTGTGCTCTGACTTATGTTTTTGATCGGAAATGTGTGTTGTGAAATCATATTCTTTATATGAAACCTGACTGACATTATTTATATGAAACCAAATAGGCCTACTCTTGTTTTTTTTCATCCCGAGACATGGTCAATTAAAAATATCTCTAAGTCTGGGTAGGCTGGGTGGGAGGTAACCCAATGGGTATGTCTGGGTAGCCTTTTGATCTTTTATTAAAACAGGTTTGGCTTCATTGGTGGATAGATGATTGTAGATGCAAGGATGGCTTTCCTAGGTTATTGAAAGGAAACTGAAACAGTGTCAAACAAGGCATATCTACATGGGCAGTAAATGAAATACACTTCAACAAAGTTCCAAATCTACAGTCGTGGCCAAAGGTTTTGAGAATGACACAAATATTAATTTTCACAAAGTCTGCTGCTTCGGTTTGTATGATGGCAATTTGCATATACTCCAGGAGGTCATGAAAAAGAAGGGTCAACACTGCAAATATTGACTCTTTGCATCAACTTCATGTAATTGTCAATAAAATCCTTTGACACTTATGAAATGCTTGTAATTATACTTCAGTATTCCAGAGTAACATCTGACAAAAATATCTAAAGACACTGAAGCAGCAAACTTTGTGGAAATTAATATTTGTGTCATTCTCAAAACTTTTGGCCACGACTGTATATATACAATATGAATCAACACTTGTTAAGGTTTCTAGCAGAATATTATGTAGAACTCTTAATCAGAGGTGATAACAATACTAAAGAGTTACACTACATGACCAAAAGTATGTGGACACCTGTTGTCAAAGATCTTATTCCAAAATCATGGGCATTAATATGGAGTTGGTACCCCCCTTTTGCTGCTATAACAGCCTCCACTCTTCTGGGAATGCTTTCCACTAGATGTTTGAACATTGCTGCAGGGACTTGCTTCCATTCAGCCACAAGAGCGTTAGTGAGGTCGGACGCTGATGTTGGTCGATTAGGCCTGGCTCGCAGTCGGCGTTTCAATCCATCCCAACGGTGTTCAATGGGGTTGAGGTCAGGGCTCTGTGCAGGCCAGTCAAGTTCTACCACACCGATCTCGACAAACCATTTCTGTATGGACCTCGCTTTGTGCACCAAGCATTGTCATGCTGAAACAGGAAAGGGCCTTCCCCAAACTGTTGCTACAAAGGTGGAAGCATAGAATCATCTAGAATGTCATTGCATGCTGTAGCGTTAAGATTTCCCTTCACTGGAACTAAGGGGCCTAGCCCGAACAGTGAAAAACAGCCCCAGACCATTATTCCTCCTCCACCAAACTTTGGCTCTATGCATTGGGACAGGTAGCATTCTACTGGCATCCGCCAAACCCAGACTCATCCGTCGGTCTGCCAGATGTTGAAGCATGATTCATCACTCCAGAGAATGTGTTTCCACTGCTCCAGAGTCCAATGGAGGCAAGCTTTACACCACTCCAGCCGATGCTTGGCATTGCGCATGGTGATTTTAGGCTTGTGTGCGGCTACTCGTCCAAGGAAACCCATTTCATGAAACTCCCGAAGAACAGTTCTTGTGTTGACATTGCAGACGATTTTTACGCGCTACGTGCTTCAGTACTCTCCTACTACTTTGCGGCTGAGCCGTTGTTGATACAAGAAGTTTCCACTTCACAATAACAGCACTTACGGTTGACCGGGGCAGAAATTTGACAAACTGACTTGATGGAAAGGTGGCATCCTATGACGGTGCCACATTGAAAGTCACTGAGCTCTTCAGAAAGGGCCAATGTTTGTCTATGGAGATTGCAAGGCTGTGTGCTTGATTTTATACACCTGTCAACAGCGGGTCTGGCTGAAAATAGCAGAATCCACTCATTTGAAGGGGTGTCCACATACTTTTTTTAATATATAGTGTACCTTGGCCACAACACACCACATTCATGTGATACACACAGTCAATAACACATCTCTAGGGTTCCATGCTGGTCCGTACTCAGTCAATAACACATCTCTAGGGTTCCATGCTGGTCCATACTCACAGTCAATAACACGTCTCTAGGGTTCCATGCTGGTCCATACTCACAGTCAATAACACATCTCTAGGGTTCCATGCTGGTCCGTACTCACAGTCAATAACACATCTCTAGGGTTCCATGCTGGTCCATACTCAGTCAATAACACATCTCTAGGGTTCCATGCTGGTCCATACTCACAGTCAATAACACATCTCTAGGGTTCCATGCTGGTCCATACTCACAGTCAATAACACATCTCTAGGGTTCCATGCTGGTCCATACGCACAGTCAATAACACATCTCTAGGGTTCCATGCTGGTCCATACTCAGTCAATAACACATCTCTAGGGTTCCATGCTGGTCCATACTCACAGTCAATAACACATCTCTAGGGTTCCATGCTGGTCCATACTCACAGTCAATAACACATCTCTAGGGTTCCATGCTGGTCCATACTCACAGTCAATAACACATCTCTAGGGTTCCATGCTGGTCCATACTCAGTCAATAACACATCTCTAGGGTTCCGTGCTGGTCCATACTCAGTCAATAACACATCTCTAGGGTTCCATGCTGGTCCATACTCACAGTCAATAACACGTCTCTAGGGTTCCATGCTGGTCCATACTCAGTCAATAACACGTCTCTAGGGTTCCATGCTGGTTTGGTTGAGAGAGGACTGATGACTGCAGATGGGGGCATTTAAAGGTTTAGCCCCAGCCCTTTCAGGTTGATGAGGTGTCATAGCAGTGTGTTAAAAATAAATCTGTCATCAAGGTGAAGGGTGGCTACTTTGAAGAATCTTTGAAGAAAATATATTTTGATTTGTTTAACACTTTTTTTGGTTACTACATGATTCCATATGTTATTTTATAGTTTTGATGTCTTCACTATTTTTATACAATGTAGAAAATAGTAAAAAGAAAGAAAAATCCTTGAATGAGTAGGTGCATCCAAACTTTTGACTGGTAGTGTACTGGATGTATTGTTACACCATGTAGGAGCAGTATAGACCTAGTCTGTTCATTATATACATCTACATGATGTATTGTTACATTGTGTAGGAGCAGTATAGACCTAGTCTGTTCATTATATACATCCACATGATGTATTGTTACACCATGTAGGAGCAGTATAGACCTAGTCTGTTCATTATATACATCTACATGATGTATTGTTACACCATGTAGGAGCAGTATAGACCTAGTCTGTTCATTATATACATCTACATGATGTATTGTTGTTACACCATGTAGGAGCAGTATAGACCTAGTCTGTTCATTATATACATCTACATGATGTATTGTTGCACCATGTAGGAGCAGTATAGACCTAGTCTGTTCATTATATACATCCACATGATGTATTGTTACACCATGTAGGAGCAGTATAGACCTAGTCTGTTCATTATATACATCTACATGATGTATTGTTACACCATGTAGGAGCAGTATAGACCTAGTCTGTTCATTATATACATCTACATGATGTATTGTTACACCATGTAGGAGCAGTATAGACCTAGTCTGTTCATTATATACATCCACATGATGTATTGTTACACCATGTAGGAGCAGTATAGACCTAGCAGTATAGACCTAGTCTGTTCATTATATACATCTACATGATGTATTGTTACACCATGTAGGAGCAGTATAGACCTAGTCTGTTCATTATATACATCTACATGATGTATTGTTACACCATGTAGGAGCAGTATAGACCTAATCTGTTCATTATATACATCTACATGATGTATTGTTACACCATGTAGGAGCAGTATAGACATAGTTGTTAATTGTAATATATGTTTAGGTGAATTAATATGAAATTATCTTAAATGCAGATGTGCAGTAGTATTGCATTTAAATTCTCACTCAATAAAAATCTGCACCAATGGATGAAAACATGCTTCTCTTTGTACGTTTCCATATAATATTGACTTCTATAATAAACTTTGTCTGAAAATAAAATATTTTCCTTAACTGCGTTCCCACTCTAGTCGGCAGTTAGCGATGTTCGTATTTCTCGCGATACTACTGGCGTGACGTATAATCTAGTGGACGGGACACTTCAACAACAACAACAACAACAGTTAGCCACCTCGCCGAAATGTTCAAGGTCTTTATAATGTTTCGGTGTATATTAGCCATTGTGTTTTAAACACACGTCTACCAGTTACCCAATTTAATTTCATATGTACGTTGTTAGCTAGCTGGCTGGTTAAATTAGCCTATCACTAGTCTAATCGCTAATGCTAACTAGCTAATTAGCTAGCTAACGTCCTCTACCATGAGCTCACTAAGATACTGTCCCCATACTAAAGAAGAGGTCTGGTGGACGGAGAAAGAAGCTCTGGCGAAAGAGGAGAAGGAAGAGGAGTCTGTTACAATACAAAAACAAGTAGAGGGTGAGGCTGTTACAGTGAAAGAAGAAGAGACTGTTAAAATAGAAGTAGAGGGTGAGGCTGTTACCGTGAAAGAAGAAGAGAAAGACGTTTCAGTGAATGAAGACAAAGGAGAGATCAGAGTGAAAGAGGAGGGAGATGTTACCAAAGGTTTTTATATCTGTGATGTAAAAAAAGAGGAGGAGGAGGATGCAGTTTTTGGAGTGGAGGGAGAGATAACTGTCACATTGGAAGAAGAAGAAGAGGAGGAGACAGGAGATCTGATTAACACCAGTAAGTAACCGAAGTACAGTTGTTTTTATATCCAACATTAAAATGTTAACATTATATTAAATTATTCAAAACAAGCCTTGCCTACTTTTACAACCTTTGATTTGCATCTAAGTGTTGATTTTACTGAAACACATCAAGACATAAAAGATGCATTTAAATCTCTGATCTGCAATAACTTTTTTCATGGATTGTCAACATCAAGCTAAAAATACGAATTATTCTAAAAACATCTGGCCTATTTTTTAAATCTTTGATTTGCATCAAAAGTAAAGTTACATACACATGGTTAGCAGATGTTATTGGTGACATACACATGGTTAGCAGATGTTATTGGTCACATGCAGATGTTATTGTGAGTGTAGCGAAATGCTTATGCTTCTAGATCCGACAGTGCAGCAGTATCTAACAGGTAATATCTAACAATTCCACAACAAAACCTAATATCTAACAATTCCACAACAAAACCTAATACACACAATCTAGTAAAGGAATGGGATGAGAATATATAAATATAAATTATATGGATGAGCAGTGACAGAGTGGCTAAGATGCAATAGGTAGTGTAGGATTCAGTATACAGTATATACATAAGAGATAAGTAATGCGAGATATTTAAACATTCTTAAAGTGCAATTATTAAAGTGACTAGTGTTCCATTTATTAAAGTGGCCAATGATATCAAGTTTGTAGGCAGCCACCTCACTGTGCTAGTGATGGCTGTTTAACAGTCTGATGGCCTTGAGATTGAAAAATAGCTTCTGTCTCTTGGTCCCAGCTTTGATGCACCTGTACTGACCTCGCCTTCTGAATGGAAGCGGGGAGAACAGGCAGTGGCTCGGGTGGTTGTTGTCCTTGATGATCTTTTTGGCCTTCCTGTGACATCGGGTGGTGTAGGTGTCCTGGAAGGCAGGTAGTTTTCCCCCGGTGATGCGTTGTGCAGACCGCACCACCCTCTGGAGAGCCCTGCGGTTGTGGGCGGTGCAGTTGCCGTACCAGGCGGTGATATAGCCCGACAGGATGCTCTCGATTGTGCATCTGTAAAAGTTTGTGAGTGTTTTAGATGACAAGCCAAATTTCTTCAGCCTCCTGAGGTTCAGCCTTCACCACACTGTCTGTGTGCGTGGACCATTTCAGTTTGTCGGTGATTTGAACACAGAGGAACTTAAAACTTTCCACCTTTCCACTACTGTCCCGTCGATGTGGATAGAGGGGTGCTCCCTCTGCTGTTTCCTGAAGTCCACAATCATCTCTTTTGTTTTGCTGACATTGAGTGAGAGGTTATTTTCCTGACACCACACTCTGAGGGCCCTCACTTCCTCCCTGTAGGCAGTCTCGTCATTGTTGGTAATCAAGCCTACCACTGTTGTGTCGTCTGCAAACTTGATGATTGAGTTGGCCATGCAGTCGTGGGTGAACAGGGAGTACAGGAGGGGGCTGAGAACGCACCCTTGTGGGGCCCCAGTGTTGAGGATCAGCGGAGTGGAGATGTTGTTTCCTACCTTCATCACCTGGGGGCGGCCCGTCAGGAAGTCCAGGACCCAGTTGCACAGGACAGGGTCAAGACCCAGGGACTCAAGCTTAATGATGAGTTTGGAGGGTACTATGGTGTTGAATGCCATTGCGGTATTCCTCTGGTCTAGATGGAATAGGGCAGTGTGATGGCGATTGCATCGTCTATGGACCCGGTAAGCAAATTGAAGTGGGTCTAGGGTGTCAGGTAGGGTGGAGGTGAAATGCTCCTTGACTAGTCTCTCGAAGCACTTCATGATGACAGAAGTGAGTGCTACGGGGCGGGAGTCATTTAGTTCAGTTATCTTGGCTTTCTTGGGTACAGGAACAATGGTGGCCATCTTGAAGCATGTGGGGACAGCAGGCTGGAATAGGGAGAGATTGAATATGTCCGTAAACATACCCTGGGTTGTCCTGAACAGAATGAGCCTATGTTTGTTGTATTGTGAAGAAAAATGACAATCTGTTTGTCTGAAGTGCCTTGTGAAAGCCTAACACTGTAAAATTGTAGTTTATAGCTTATCCATTTTGGCAATATAATAAGCATTCAAATGACGCCCACCTGACCCAGATTCCGATTTATAATGGAATGTTTTTTAGATTGTGTAAACAACAACAGTAATTGTGTGTTGGTGGGGAAGCAGGGCTGTGTTCCAAACAAAAAACGACAATTGGGCTTCAGTTCCTCAACTGCAAAGCTAGGAGAGCTAAAAGAAAACACCTTATAGTTGAAGACTCTTCTCTTGAATCACAAAAGTGCATTGAAATTACACTATATATGCAAAAGTATGTGGACACCCCTTCAAATGAGTGGATTCGGCTATTTCAGCTACACCCGTTGCTGACAGGTGTACAAAATCAAGCACACAGCCATGCAATCTCCATAGACAACCATTGGTAGTAGAATGGCCTTACTGAAGAGCTCAGTGACTTTCAACGTGACTCAGTCATAGGATGCCACCTTTCCAACAAGTCAGCTTGTAGAATTTCTGCCCTGCTAGAGCTACCTGGGTCAACTGTAAATGTTGTTATTGTGATGTGGAAACATTTAGGATCGACAACGGCTTAGCCGCAAAGTGGTAGGCCACGCAAGCACACAGAACGGGACCGCCAAGTGCTGATGCGCTTAGTGTGTAAAAATCGTCTGTCCTTGGTTGCAACACTCACTACCGAGTTCCAAACTGCCTCCGGAAGCTTCATGAAATGGGTTTCCATGGCTGAGCAGCCACACACAAGCCTAAGATCACTATGCTCAATGCCAAGCGTTGGCTGGAGTGGTGTAAAGCTCATCACCATTGGACTCTGGGGTAGTGGAAACGCGTTCTCTGGAGTGATGAATCACGCTACACCATCTGGAAGTCCGACGGAAGAATCTGGGTTTGGCGGATTTCAGGAGAACGTTACCTGCCCCAATGCATAGTGCCAACGGTAAAGTTTGGTGGAGGAGGAATAATGGTCTCGGGCTGTTTTTCATGGTTCAGGCTAGGCCCCTTATCTTATTTCGACGATTCTGTGCTTCCATCTTTGTGACAACAGTTATGGGAAGGCCCTTTCCTGTTTCAGCATGAACATGCCCCCCAGTGCACAAAGCCAGGTCCATACAGAAATGGTTTGTCGAGATCGGTGTGATAATATGAAAATGAATCCAACTAAAGGAATCCAATTAAATGATTCACTCGATTCCAGATGATGTTCAGGAAGATTATAGATTAGATTAATATAAAGATTAAATATTCAGATAAAATAAGATTATAAATTACAATTATTATTATAAATATCTCTTTCTAAATTACCCTTCATTGGGGGGGATCTAGTCTGGATTAAACCTCATAGGAAGATAGTTTTATCATGTGGAGCTTTCATTCAGGTCTCTGTTTAGTATTTAACTAAATAATCTGTTGTCTTTGACAGGAGAAAGACCACACTCTCACAACGGGAAGAGTCCATCAGGGGAACCAGACCCAGAGATGCCCAATCCAGCCAGACGACACCACTGCTCCCAGTGTGGAAAGCATTTTTCCAAGTTACAGAACCTAAAACAGCATGAGAGGACACACAAAGAAGAAAAGCCTTTTCAATGCTTTCAGTGTGAAAAAGGATATTTATGTTCACAGGATTTAAAAAAGCATGAGAGGACACACGCAGGAGAAAAGCCCTTCCAATGCTCCCAGTGTGGAAAGGGTTTTAACCGGTTAGGGAACCTGAAAGAACATACAATAATACACACGGGAAAGAAGCCCCACCACTGCTCCCAGTGTGGAAAGAGTTTTAACCGGTTAGGGAATCTGAAAAAGCATGAGAGAATACACTCTGGAGTGAAGCCTTACCAATGTTCCTATTGTGGAAAGAATTTTACTCAGTTAGAGAACCTGAAGGAACATGAAAGGACACATACAGGGGAGAAACCCCACCATTGTTCTCAGTGTGGAAAGGCTTTTACCACGTCACGAAACCTTAAAGAGCATAAGACGAAACACACAGGAGAAAAGCCTTTCCACTGCTCCCTGTGTGGAAAGAATTTTACCCATTTAGGGAACCTGAAGAAACATGAGAGAATACACTCTGGAGATAAGCCATACCCCTGTTCCCACTGTGGAAGGAGTTTTAGGTGGTTAGGGATCTTAAAGCAACATGAGAGAACACACACAGGAGAGAAGCCTTTCCAATGTTCCCAGTGTGGAAAGGGTTTTACCCAGATAGGTAACCTAAAAGTTCATGAGAGGACACACTCAGGAGAAAAGCCTTTCCAATGTTCCCAATGTGGAAAGAGTTTTACTGTGTTAGAGAGCCTAAAAGAGCACAAGAGAATACACACAGGAGAGAAGCCCTACCAATGCTCCCACTGTGGAAAGAGTTTTAGGGGGTTAGGGAACCAGAAAAAACATGAGAGGACACACACGGGAGAAAAGCCTTACTAATGTTCTCAATGTGGAAAGAGTTTTAACCAGTTAAGCACCTGAAATTACATGAAATAAAACATTTAGGAGAGAAGCCTTTCCACTGCTCTCATTGTGTAAAGACATTTTAGTTCCAGGTCTATGATTTCCACATATTTACAATGTCGGTCATTTGGCCTCTAGACTTGCCTGTAACTTGGAGAGGGTGGAGCTTTTGGTTCCGGTTCCGATCCCAGTTCTATCTCGTCTCTTAGCACGTATGGATCCAGAACTTCATCAAGTGTTACCAACCCAGTAACTAACCCACGGATGTTGTTGCACTCGCTTTGTCTAGGGGTGCTAAGCCTAGTTGCATGGTCTGTAACCTGAATGAATGTATGCATTTATGTGAGAAATCAGTTCATGGACCTAGTGTTGAATTCCCAGGGAGACGGAAACCTTACCTTGGTCCAGGGGCAGCTCGTTTGACCTTTTGGTCGGCCAGTCCAAGCGGACTATTATTTGTTTAGATGGTGACAAAACATAAATATGCTGACCAAAATCATCATCAGCAAAGTCTTCACCACTATCAACCTCACATTACCATCATCATCCCCATGTCATGACATCCAAGGACAATGCTAACAGTTCCAGTTCAGACTAGCCTACCTCCTCCTCTTCCCTGTAATGGGCAATGGCCGTAAGGTTAAATAAGTGTTTGTACCAGTTGGTCTGGACAGTGGGAAGTCCATCCTGTCTGACTGTGCCCACCCTTTACACCAGGGGTTCTTAAACCTTTTTCAGCCTGGGACCCAAATAAAAAATGTGGTGTTTTCCTGGGACCCAAGCTTATTAAAATATGCAACTTTGTGTAAATATTGGTTGATTTCATTGCCCTTATGCCTAAAACAAATGCAATATAAACAAAAACAAATAACATTGACATTAAATACACATATAAAGCCTATTCATGTTTATTTTTCCCCATAAAAAAACTGTTGCTGTTAAAATACAATAAATCATTTTCATTGTGAACTGGAATAAACGGATTGATCACATCACACAGATGTATAACAGAACACACACAGGCTCAGTTTTTGATAGTGCAACCCTAAGTAACAGTACAGATGAAACATGGTCAGGCCTACTGTACATCTTACTGTAGAAAGTATTGTTGAATAAAAGTCTAAGTAGGAACTGTTTCTGTTAAAGTACAATAACTATTTGTATTATTCTGAACTGGAATAAATTGATCAAACCACACAGGTGTTTCCAATCTATGTACAGTAGTTCTGTACAGTCGTTCTGATCATTTTTCATCTTCATCTGTATTTACTGTTACTTACGGTGGCACTATCAGTAGCTAGCTAGCTTGCTTTAGCTAACGTTAGCTATTAGCTGTGTACAAGGCCAGGGGATTGTTTGAAAGAGAAACTCATATCTACTACTATGAGAGATAGTACTGCCTTATTTCTGCTTATCATCACCTGTTATAAAATGACAACAATGCCTTGCTAGCTGACTGACTCTTCCACTGTTGAAGAACTGTTTCCTGAAGCATTCTGCCCTGTTTTGAACTAACTCCCTGGGTTCACCTTCATGCTCTGGATGTTTGGTCAGGACGTGTCATTATATTCATTTGTTCGTGTTGAGAGACTCGTTACTAAGCACTTCCACGCACAAAACACATTGTGGGCGCTCATCGTTTTTTCTCAAAGTTTGTGTGAAACCAAGAGAGAGAAACGCATCGCTGTATGTGCGTTTCGTGATGATTGAGCTTGACACCATTTGATACAGCGGCGAGTGGGAATGACAAGTCAGTGGCTGACAGCGCATCATCTGCTGCTGAACGACCGCGCTGCAGCGTGTGGGTCGAGAAGTGATCTCCAAGAAAACTGCAGAAAAAAAGATCAGGTTAACCGCGAAGAACACGGGCATCTCCCTCTCGCGAAGCTGACAAACTGAGCAGAGAGCGCTGCTAAGCATAGAGTGCCGATGCATTTGGCCAAATCAATTCCAGTAAACAATTAAATAATTATGAATTTACAATGACACGTTGCGACCAACCATTAACATGTCCGACCCATACTTTAAGAAAGGCTGCTTTACACAATGAGAAAAACATCCCTGAAACCACACTATTGCCATGTTACCTTATTCTTTAGGTCAGCGTTTCCAAAACTCGGATCTGAAGACCCCAAGGGGTGCATATTTAGTTTTTTTTTTTTTTTACTTCATTACACAGCCGATTCAAATAAACAAAGCTTGATTATGAGTTAAATTCAGTACTGGCTTAACTGTTTAAATAACAGAGACAGAATGCAATATGTAATTTAGTTAAATAGTTTAGGGTATGGCCTTGTCTGCGAGGAATACTCCTCGAAGTCAGATGCTGATGACAAGTAGCACTTTGCTGTGCAGATGACATCGAAACCGCCCTGCTGGGGGAAAGGCGTTCCAAATGACGGGCCTTAAGGTTATTATAGATGGTGGTGGTGGTGGGGAGGTGGATGGTTGTCGACAACTGTTGCTGAAAAACATGGGTAAGTTGACATATAAATACATCCCAGGGGGCTCTCTAAGGATAGTAGTGGGTCAGTGTCTGACAGGGGGCTCTCTAAGGATAGGAGTGTCTGACAGGGGGCTCTCTAAGGATAGGAGTGTCTGGCAGGGGCTCCCTAAGGATAGGAGTGGGTCAGTGTCTGGCAGGGGGCTCCCTAAGGATAGGAGTGTCTGACAGGGGGCTCTCTAAGGATAGGAGTGTCTGACAGGGGTCTCCCTAAGGATAGGAGTGTCTGGCAGGGGGCTCCCTAAGGATAGGAGTGTCTGACAGGGGGCTCTCTAAGGATAGGAGTGTCTGGCAGGGGTCTCCTTAAGGATAGGAGTGTCTGACAGGGGGCTCCCTAAGGATAGGAGTGTCTGACAGGGGGCTCCCTAAGGATAGGAGGGTCTGACAGGGGGCTCCCTAAGGATAGGAGTGTCTGGCAGGGGGCTTCCTAAGGATAGGAGTGTCTGACAGGGGTCTCCCTAAGGATAGGAGTGTCTGGCAGGGGGCTCCCTAAGGATAGGAGTGTCTGACAGGGGGCTCTCTAAGGATAGTAGTGGGTCAGTGTCTGACAGGGGGCTCCCTAAGGATAGGAGTGTCTGGCAGGGGTCTCCCTAAGGATAGGAGTGTCTGGCAGGGGGCTCCCTAAGGATAGGAGTGTCTGACAGGGGTCTCCCTAAGGATAGGAGTGTCTGACAGGGGTCTCCCTAAGGATAGGAGTGTCTGGCAGGGGGCTCCCTAAGGATAGGAGTGTCTGACAGGGGGCTCCCTAAGGATAGGAGTGTCTGACAGGGGTCTCCCTAAGGATAGGAGTGGGTCAGTGTCTGACAGGAGGCTCCTTAAGGATAGGAGTGTCTGACAGGCGTCTTCCTAAGGATAGGAGTGTCTGACAGGCGTCTTCCTAAGGATAGGAGTGTCTGACAGGGGTCTCCCTAAGGATAGGAGTGTCTGACAGGGGTCTTCCTAAGGATAGGAGTGTCTGGCAGGGGGCTCCCTAAGGATAGGAGTGTTTGGCAGGGGGCTCCTTAAGGATAGGAGTGTCTGGCAGGGGTCTCCCTAAGGATAGGAGTGTCTGGCAGGGGTCTCCCTAAGGATAGGAGTGGGTCAGTGTCTGACAGGGGGCTCCCTAAGGATAGAAGTGTTTGGCAGGGGGCTCCCTAAGGATAGGAGTGTCTGACAGGGGTCTCCCTAAGGATAGGAGTGTCTGACAGGGGTCTTCCTAAGGATAGGAGTGTCTGACAGGGGGCTCTCTAAGGATAGTAGTGGGTCAGTGTCTGACAGGAGGCTCCCTAAGGATAGGAGTGTCTGGCAGGGGGCTCCCTAAAGATAGGAGTGTCTGGCAGGGGTCTCCCTAAGGATAGGAGTGTCTGACAGGGGGCTCCCTAAGGATAGGCGTGTCTGGCAGGGGGCTCCTTAAGGATAGTAGTGTCTGGTAGGGGGCTCCCTAAGGATAGGAGTGTCTGACAGGGGGCTTTCTAAGGATAGTAGTGGGTCAGTGTCTGACAGGAGGCTCCCTAAGGACAGGAGTGTCTGGCAGGGGGCTCCCTAAGGATAGGCGTGTCTGGCAGGGGGCTCTCTAAGGATAGGAGTGTCTGGCAGGGGGCTCCCTAAGGATAGGCGTGTCTGGCAGGGGGCTCTCTAAGGATAGGAGTGTCTGACAGGGGGCTCTCTAAGGATAGGAGTGTCTGGCAGGGGGCTCCTTAAGGATAGGAGTGTCTGGCAAGGGGCTCCTTAAGGATAGGAGTGTCTGACAGGGGGCTCTCTAAGGATAGGAGTGTCTGGCAGGGGGCTCTCTAAGGATAGGAGTGTCTGGCAGCGGTCTCCTTAAGGATAGGAGTGTCTGACCAAATTCTGTGAACACACAGTCAATGTTATAAAACTCAATTTAGTCAAAACTAAGTCTGAAATATCGACGCCGGAGTGAAGAAAAACAGCTGGAACAGTGACGCATCATCTCTCTGCGACTTCTTCAAGATTTCAATAACCGCCAAGGAGATTTCTCAATTGGTATCGACTGGGACACCTACCGAGCAGAATTCTGGACAAAATATGTTTCTGGGGACATGAAAACGTCTCCCATCCCTTCCCATCTAAAATATTAATCTCAAGTATAACATTTCCCCAACATCTGCCAGGCTGTTGGCAATTTGGCCCACTTGACGCAACTAGAAGCTTATCGTTCCTTCACTCAACTGAGTTCGGCCCTATCCCTGGTGCCAGCTGGGAAGCCTACCTGTAAAAACTATTGTTCGCTAAATCCTGAGAAATTACAGACCATGTAAAAAACTGTTGGTCACTATATCCGGCTAGAAGGACCACGTAAAAACGGTTGGCTGGGAATGCCCTCACCCGTCTGAGCGGTCGGCTGTGAATGCCCTCGCCCGTCTGAGCGGTCGGCTGGGAATGCCCTCGCCCGTCTGAGCGGTCGGCTGGGAATGCCCTCTCCCGTCTGAGCGGTCGGCTGTGAATGCCCGCGCCCGTCTGAGCGGTCGGCTGGGAATGCCCTCACCCATCTGAGCGGTCGGCTGTGAATGCCCGCGCCCGTCTGAGCGGTCGGCTGTGAATGCCCTCGCCCGTCTGAGCGGTCGGCTGGGAATGCCCTCACCCGTCTGAGCGGTCGGCTGGGAATGCCCTCACCCGTCTGAGCGGTCGGCTGGGAATGCCCTCACCCGTCTGAGCGGTCGGCTGGGAATGCCCTCACCCGTCTGAGCGGTCGGCTGGGAATGCCCTCACCCGTCTGAGCGGTCGGCTGGGAATGCCCTCACCCGTCTGAGCGGTCGGCTGGGAATGCCCTCACCCGTCTGAGCGGTCGGCTGGGAATGCCCTCACCCGCTATATATTTATAAATGATTGGTTTGGTTCTGTCCTTTATAGTGCTGTCCGGTTAGAACATGATGTTGAGGCCCATCACGGTACTCTTGATAGTCACCACACACACACAGACACAGCTGTTTCCATTTGAAGATGTTGATATGATTTTGGTCATCTGAATGACTTGGAATCATTTTGTTGTAGTTCTATAATACATAGATGTGAACACATGTAAACAGTATTAGTTAAGGGTTATAACTATAAAATATACATACATGTACATTTTATAAATGGCTAATGTCATTACACTTATAAAATATCTATAAAGGGCTATAGTATCAATATAAACATAAACTTAAACATTCACCTCTTGGAGAGAGAGAGAAACAAATTACTTGGATTGACAAAGGGTCAAGATTTATGGCACACACACTCTCCAGCTTTGTGTGAGAATCTGCCAGGCTGAGACCTTATCAGATCTGCCCTGGCGCCACAGGGTCATAAATGACTCCAAGAACTGTCTGGGATGACTGGGATGACTCTAGAATGACTCTGGGATGACTCTAGAATGACTCTGGGATGACTCTAGAATGACTCTAGAATGACTCTGGGATGACTCGAGAATGACTCTGGGATGACTCTGGGATGACTCTAGAATGACTCTGGGATGACTGTAGAATGACTCTGGGATGACTCTGGGATGACTCTAGAATGACTCTGGGATGACTCTGGGATGACTCTAGAATGACTCTGGGATGACTCTAGAATGACTCTGGGATGACTCTAGGATGACTCTAGAATGACTCTAGGATGACTCTGGGATGACTCTAGAATGACTCTGGAATGACTCTAGAATGACTCTAGGATGACTCTGGGATGACTCTAGGATGACTCTAGGATGACTCTAGGATGACTCTGGGATAACTCTAGAAGCTCGCCCGTGGCAGCACAATAAAACACCTTAATAAAGGCCACTATGGAAAATGCTGTGGTAGCGTGTGCATGCAAAATACTATGTTTACCAATACAACAATTAAACCACTTCTGCAAAATTACTTGTTGAACAAATGCAATAACACTTCTGTCAGTACTGAATAATATTACATAGGACAAATAATAGACAAAACAGTGTTGGCAATAGCTTTTGTTGTGCCCTCTTCGTTTGTTCCTTAACGAAAATATGCAAATAAATTCTAAAACACATCAATAGGATCTCTTGCTAGCGCTTCGCTCTGCCCACTTCCTCGCTTGTTCTGCCCACTATGATTAATTGTATTATACATAAAATATATATTTTATAAATGATTAACAACAAATCAATTCAAAAAGTACATGGGGAACACAAGTATATATAATGAATATACAAAGGACATTTGGGCTAGGGGCGGGGTTATGGGTTACAATATCACATTACATAAGGACCTTACGGGATCGGATCCCGCGCATGAGGTTGTACTGCAAGTAACAACATCAACAAAAATCCCAGGACATAGACATATCTGATATGGGCAGAAAGCTTAAATTATTGTTAATCTAACTGCACTGTCAAATTTACAGTAGCTATTACAGTGAAAGAATACCATGCTATTGTTTGAGGAGAGTGCACAATTATGAATTTCAAAATGTATTAATAAACCAATTAGGCACATTTGGGCAGTCTTGATGCAACATTTTGAACAGATATGCAATGGTTCATTGGATCAGTCTAAAACTTTGCACATACACTGCTGCCATCTAGTGACCAAAATCTAAATTGCGCGTGGGCTGGAATAATGCATTATGGCCTTTCTCTTGCCTTTCAAAGACGATGGTACAAAAATAATATTTAAAAAAACGTAATAATATTATTATTATATATTTTTTTGTATTATCTTTTACCAGATCTAATGTGTTATATTCTCCTACATTAATTTTAGGCGAAAATTGAAAAAAAAGGGTCAGATCCTTTTAAGGGACAAACACACAGTTATAATTCTAACAGGGGCGGGGCTGGGGGAGGGGCTAGGGGGTATAATATCACATACCACAAGGACCTTTTAAGGAACACACACACAGTTATAATTCTAACAGCTTTTTTTGTTGGCAGAGTATTTAATTGTCTTAAAATATAGTTCAATTTCTTTTTGTAAGGTAATAAAATGTGGTGTTTTGTTTGTAAATTTACGTTTGTCAATATGACATTTGGCCAAAATAATAATTTAACTAATTACATAAAAATGTTCTACTTATTTCTATCGTAAGTAAAGAATTCAAGCAGTACGTCTCTCTACAATAGTGTACAACCGTCATAAATGTGTTCAATTATAAATCTACTGATGTCTTCTCACAGATTCTTACATGAATACAAGGCAAAAAAAGATGCAACACTGTTTCTGGGTGGTCATTACAAAAGGTACAATTTGAATTTATGTTTTATGTTTTTTAAACTTCATATAGTGGTTGGCAGGATAATATTTATGAATAATTTTAAAAGAAACTTCCTTCATTTTGTTAAAAAGTAGATATGTGTATAGCAACATCCAAACTTTTTTACAACAGAGATTATCCATAAATCAGAGATTATCAATAAATTATCAATAAATAAAACCATTCCAATAAGACATGACAAGGTATAGACATGACAAGGTATAGATACAACATCCTGTTGAAACAAGGTTCCTATAGATCTATTGTTGTTGAATCGACCAACCTGACATAAGGAATAGATACAACATCCTGTTGAAACAAGGCATAAATAGATCTATTGTTGTTGAATGGACCAAAAGAGAAACAAATCTATCCTACTGATGAGTCAACACGGTCAATGGAAGGTAGGCTCTAAGGGTCAGGTCTTGACACGTTCCTGAATACTAAAACAACACCTGAGGGAATGGCAGCTAAAACAATGGCAACATTTTTAGGTGTTACAAGGACCTTGTAAAGTGATAAGAATTCCTTATAACTAAGTAAAAGACCCTCTGCATTTACCAGTTGGCTCACCAATAGGATATTATTTACCAGTTGGCTCACCAATAGGATATTATTTACCAGTTGGCTCACCAATAGGATATTATTTACCAGTTGGCTCACCAATAGGATATTATTTACCAGTTGGCTCACCAATAGGAAGTTATTTAGGAAACAATATTCTAAAAACCAAGAAGTATTTTTATATAATATGTCCCAATTATTCCATATATAATATATGTGTGGAGAAAAATGATGCTTATAAATGAATGAGCACGAAAAGAAAACCTGCTGATATAAAGCAGAGAGTTTCACTGGAACTTTCTCAATATTATACAGATGAAGTCAGAAGTTTACATACACCTTAGCCAAATACATTTAAACTCCGTTTTTCACAATTCCTGACATTTAATCGTAGTAAAAATTCCCTGTCTTAGGTCAGTTAGGATCACCACTTTATTTTAAGAATGTGAAATGTTAGAATAATAGTAGAGAGAATGATTTATTTCAGCTTTTATTTCTTTCATCACATTCCCAGTGGGTCAGAAGTTTACATACAATCAATTAGTATTTGGTAGCATCGCCTTTAAATAGTTTAACTTGGGTCAAACATTTCGGGTAGCCTTCCACAAGCTTCCCACAATAAGTTGGGTGAATTTTGGCCCATTCCTCCTGACAGAGCTGGTGTAACTGAGTCAGGTTTGTAGGCCTCCTTGCTCGCACATGCTTTTTCAGTTCTGCCCACAAATTTCCTATGGGATTGAGGTCAGGGCTTTGTGATGGCCAATCCAATACCTTGACTTTGTTGTCTTTAGGCCATTTTGCCACAACTTTGGAAGTATGCTTGGGGTCATTGTCCATTTGGAAGACCCACTTGTGACCAAGCTTTAACTTCCTTACTGATGTCTTGAGATGTTGCTTCAATATATCCACATAATCTTCCTACCTCATGATGCCATCTATTTTGTGAAGTGCACCAGTCCCTCCTGCAGCAAAGCACCCCCACAACATGATGCTGCCACCCCCATGCTTCACGGTTGGCATGGTGTTCTTCGGCTTGCAAGCCTCCCCCTTTTTCCTCCAAACATAAGGGTGGTCATTATGGCCAAACTGTTCTATTTTTGTTTCATCAGACCAGAGGACATTTCTCCAAAAAGTACGATCTTTGTCCCCATGTGCAGTTGCAAAATGTAGTCTGGCTTTTTTATGGCGGTTTTGGAGCAGTGGCTTCTTCCTTGCTGAGTAGCCTTTCAGGTTATGTCGATATAGGACTCGTTTTACTGTGGATATAGATACTTTTGTACCTGTTTCCTCCAGCATCTTCATACGGTCCTTTGGTGTTGTTCTTGGATTGATTTGCACTTTTTGCACCAAAGTACATTCATCTCTAGGAGACAGAACACATCTCCTTCCTGAGCGGTATGACGGCTGCGTGGTCCCATGATGTTTACACTTGAGTACTATTGTTTGTACAGATGAACATGGTACCTTCAGGTATTTGGAAATTGCTACCAAGGATGAATCAGACTTGTGGAGGTCTACAATTTTTTCTTGGCTGATTTCTTTTGATTTTCCCATGATGTCAAGCAAAGAGGCACTGAGTTTGAAGGTAGGCCTTGAAATACATCCACAAGCACACCTCCAATTGACTCAAATTATGTCAATTAACCTATCAGAAGCTTTTAAAGCCATGACACCATTTTCTGGAATTTTCCAAGCTGTTTAAAGGTACAGTCAACTTAGTGTATGTAAACTTCTGACCCACTGGAATTGTGATACTGTGAATTATAAGTGAAATAATCTGTCTTTAAACAAGTGTTTGGAAAAATGACTTGTGTCATGCACAAAGTAGATGTCCTAACCGACTTGCCAAAACTATAGACTTCAACTGTAATTGCAAGCCAACATGAAGCATACGAACTTGGTAGTACAGAGTAGATCAATATTCCTGCGTATCCTGGAAGGATATTGACCTCATCCTGTCAGTAGAGGATGCCTGGTTGCTCTTTAAAAGTGCTTTCCTCACCATCTTAAATAAGTATGCCCCATTCAAAAACTGTAGAACTAAGAACAGATGGTTCACCCCAGACTTGACTGACCAGCACAAAAACATCCTGTGGAGTACTACATTAGCATCGAATAGCCCCCGCGATTTGCATGTTTTCAGAGAAGTCAGGAACCAATAGACACAGTCAGTTAGGAAAGCTAAGGCTAGCTTTTTAAAACAGACATTTACATCCTGTAGCATAAACTCCAATAGGTTCTGGGACACTCTAAAGTCCATGGAGAATAAAAGCACCTCCTCCCAGCTGCCCACTGCACTGAGGCTAGGAAACGCTGTCACCACCGATAAATCTACGATAATTGAGAAATTCAATTAGCATTTTTCTATGGCTGGCAATGCTTTCCACCTGGCTACCCTACCCCGGCCAACAGCTCTGCACCCCCTGCAGCAACTTGCGCAAGCCCCCTCCCGCTTCTCCTTCACCCAAATCCAGACAGCTGATGTTCTGAAAGAGCTGCAAAATCTGGATCCCTACAAATCAGCTGGGCTAGACAATCTGGACCCTCTCTTTCTAAAATTATCAGCCGAAATGGTTGCAACCCCTATTACTAGCCTGTTCAACCTCTTTTTTGTATTGTCTGAGATCCCCAAAGATTGGAAAGCTGCAGCGGTCATCCCCCTCTTCAAAGGGGGAGACACTCTAGACCCAAACTGTTATAGACCTATATCCATCCTGCCCTGCCTTTCTAAAATCTTCAAAAGCCAAGTTAACAAACAGATCCCCGACCATGTCGAATCCCACTGTACCTTCTCCACTATGCAATCTGGTTTCAGAGCTGGTCATGGGTGCAGCTCAGCCATGCTCAAGGTCCTAAACGATATCATAAGAGCCATCGATAAAAGACAGTACTGTGCAGCCGTCTTCATCTACCTGGCCAAGGCTTTCGACTCTGTCAATCACTGCATTCTTATCGGCAGACTCAATAGCTTTGGTTTCTCAAATGACTGCCTCGCCTGTTTCACCAACTACTTCTCAGATAGAGTTAAGTGTGTCAAATCGGAGGGCCTGTTGTCCGGACCTCTGGCAGTCTTTATGGGGGTGCCACAGGGTTCAATTCTCGGGCCGACTCTTTTCTCTGTATATATCAATAATGTCGCTCTTGCTGCTGGTGATTCTCTGATCCCACCTCTACGCAGATGACACCATTCTGTATACATCTGACCCTTCTTTGGACACTGTGTTAACAAACCTCCAAACGAGCTTCAATGCCATACAACACTCCATCCGTGGCCTCCAACTGCTTTTAAATGCTCGTAAAACTAAATGCATGCTCTTCAACCGATTGCTGCCCACACCCGCCTGCCCGACTAGCATCACTACTCTGGACGGTTCTAACTTAGAATATGTGGACAACTACAAATACCTAGGTGTCTGGTTAGACTGTCAACTCTCCTTCCAGACTCACATTAAGCATCTCCAATCCAAAATTAAATCTAGAATCGGCTTCCTATTTCGCAACAAAGCCTCCTTCACTCGTGCTGCCAAACATACCCTCGTAAAACTGACTATCCTACCGATCCTTGACTTCGAACGATGTCATTTACAAAATAGCCTCCAACACTCTACTCAGCAAAGTGGATGTAGTCTATCACAGTGCCATTCGTTTTGTCACCAAAGCCCCATATACTACCCACCACTGCGACCTGTATGCTGTCGTTGGCTGGCCCTCGCTACATATTCGTTACCAAACCCACTGGCTCCAGGTTATCTATAAGTCTATACTAGGTAAAGCCCCGCCTTATCTCAGCTCACTGGTCACCATAGCAACACCCACCTGTAGCACGCGCTCCAGCAGGTATATTTCACTGGTCATCCCCAAATGCCGCCTTTCCTTACAGTTCTCTGCTGCCAATGACTGGAACGAATTGCAAAAATCACTGAAGCTGGAGACTTATATCTCCCTCTCTAACTGTAAGCATCAGTTGTCAGAGCAGCTTACCAATCACTGCACCTGTACACAGCCCATCTGTAAATAGCCCACCCAACTACCTCATCCCATATTGTTATTTATTTTTTGGCTCTTTTGCACCCCAGTGTCTCTACATGCATATCATCATCTGCACATCTATCACTCCAGTGTTTATGCTAAATTGTAATTATTTCGCCTCTATGGCCTATTTATTGCCTTACCTCTCTAATCTTACTACATTTGCACACACTGTACATAGATTTTTCTATTGTGTTATTGACTGTAGGTTTGTTTATCCCATGTGTACCTCTGTGTTGTTGTTTTTGTCGCAATGCTTTGCTTTATCTTGGCCAGGTCGCAGTTGTAAATGAGAACTTGTTCTCAACTGGCCACCTGGTTAAATAAATAAAGGTGAAATTAAAAAGAAATAAAATAATATGACGTTGCGAAATATTGCATTGTGGGTAGTTTAGAAGATAGCCGGAAATAAGTTAATAAATATGTAATAACGCAAAAACATAACTGTTTGTACTTAATAGGTAACCAGATCTAAGCAGACTACAACTCCGATACTAAGTCTTTAACCACACTGTGTTGTTACACTGGTGAATAAAAACTCATGCTCCCTACACTTTAACTGAAAATAAAATATACATTTTACTCAACTGCGTTACCCACTCCAGTCAGCAGATGGCGATGTGAGGGTTTAAGGTAACGCTGCTAGTGTGACGTATAATCTAGTGGACGGAACTCTTCTTTCAACAGCAGCAACAGTTAGTAAGATACCTCGGTAGCTTGCTAGACAAAATAGCCGAACCAATGAAGCTCTTTAGACACTTTCGTGTATATTAGCCACTGTGTTCTAAACACACTTCTGTCGTCTAGTTAGTAATACCATTTACTTTCATATTTGCGTTGTTGCTATTATTAGTCAGCTAGCTGGCTGGTTAAGTTAGCATTAGCCTAGCTAGCTAACACCCCGACCATGAGTTCACTAACCTACTCTCCTCCTGCTAAAGAAGAGGTCTGCTGGACGGAGAAAGAGGGTCTGTGGCTGAACATTGCCGTAAAAGAGGAGAAGGAAGAGGAGGATGTTACTATACAAAAAGAAGCAGAGGTTGAGGCTGTTACAGTGAAAGAAGAAGAGAAAGACATTACAGTGAAAGAAGAGGAAGACGCGTTCAGAGTGAAAGAGGAAGAGGAGGAGGATGTTACTATAAAAGAAGAGGAGAAAGAGGAGGATGCAGTTTTTGGAATGAAAGAGGAGGAGGGGGAGATTATTGTTACATCGAAAAAGGAGGAGGAAGAAGAGGAGGAAACTGGATATCTGGGCCCGGTTTCCCAAACGCATCTTAATGCGTCCAATGGTTCTAATGATGAACTTAGTCGTAAGATGGTTTTGAGAAACCGTTCCCTGATTAACACTAGTAAGTACTGTCTTAAATACAGAGGCACAAACTCTGCAGTTGTTGAACTGATGTGTGGTGTTAAAGGCGAAATCTGCAGTTGTTGAACCGATGTTTGGTGTTAAAGGGGAAATCTGCAGTTGTTACATTCATAATTTGACTTTTAAATGATTTCTATATAACCATTGATTCTTGAAGATCACAAACTGTGTGGTTCCAGCCCTGAATGCTGATAGCCATGGCATATCAGACTGTATACCACACGGGTATGGCAAAACATTTATTTTTACTGCTCTAATTATGTTGGTAACCAGTTTATAATAGCAATAAGGCACCTCGGGGGTTTGTAGTAAATGGCCAGGGCTTTGTCCGCGATGTAGCGTGCCTAAGAACAGCCCTTAGCAGTGGTATATTGGCCATATACCACACCCCCTCCTACCTTATTGCTTAAATATAACACATGCCTATAACACATGTCTCATGAGCTTAGTTAAACTGTCATACACCATCAGAACCCCAAATAAGCATTTTTTTTGTCCAATGTTTAGAAACAATGTAAATGTAAACCAACACTGTATAGCCTCAACATGGTTAAAACTGTAATGTTGATATCATGGATGGTCAGTCCTTGCATCCATAGGTCTGTCTATGAATTTGAGAGTAGTTACATTTCTCCAGCCCCATCCATCTTATTGCCAAAACAGTGGTGGAATGACAGTTTTGTTATTGTTTGAACTGCAGATTGGTTGGTTGATTGATGTGGCATTTTTTTACTTCTACAGGATCAGTGTCTCGAAATCTGGACAGTTGCTACTCTGACGGTAAATAATGTACTTACATTCATTAATCTTGCTCTGATTTGTCATCCTGAGGGTCTTGTTTTGTTTGATAAAATAAATTTTTATATCCTAACCGTTCCATGTTGTATACAGCATTTTGCATGAATTCCAACTCTTTGAACTTGCAACAAAACAATTTATGAAATCTAATCAGCAAAACGTTGTTTAACCCGGTCAAGTTCGGTTCCTGTGCAATCCTCAGACACTCAAGAAGGCAACCAAACTTGTTTCATCATTCTACATTACGTATTGGCTACGCAACACGTCAATTATCCCATGAAGGTCAGCCATCATTACGCACCAATGACACGAGCAGTGTTCACTTGATTGACAGTGTCTTGGTCCAATGACCAACCTATCATTTTGAAACCTAGCTAGACAGCCAATGAGCTGGGCTTTCCAGCAGTATGTGAACGCCGTTTGTAGGACAAACAGCCATCATGCTAGAGCTGTGCGCAACAGAGTTCATTCTCTGGTGAAAGGAAACAGGACGTACGGTAGTTTACCTTACCCAGCGGTTCGTTCTCTTCTTCAAACTTTTCTCAAAGTTGAAAAAGTTAAACATGGCTACTAAGAGTGGAAAAACTAAATGGAAATCCAAGTATACACATTTTGATGATATTATTGCAGAAATTGACCGGGAGAGTGACACAGATGGAATGGATGACGAATCTGTGAGTGACCACAGTTTTGATTCCAGCGCAGAAGAAATGTTTTTTGAAGGAAATGATCCACTTTTAGATCAGTAAGTAAAATAGGTTTTTGCTTATCATGCTAATGCAGTTGTTTAAATGGTTGCATATTCATTTCAGATATTTTTATTTGATTTATATATATCTATACACACAGAGTACCAGTCAAAAGTTTGGACACACCTACTCATTCCAGGGTTTTTCTGTATTTGTACTATTTTCTACATTGTAGAAAAATTGTGAAGACATCAAAATGATGAAATAACACGTATGGAAGTATGTAGTAACCAAACAAAAAGTGCTAAACAAAATAGATTTCATATTTGAGATTCTTCAAAGTAGTCACCTTTGCCTTGATGAGAGCTTTGCACACTCTTGGCATTCTCTCAACCAGCTTCATGAGGTAGTCACCCGGAATGCATTTCAATTAACAGGTGTACCTTGTTCAACCTTGTTGAGGTATACACATAGGCTATGCTAATACATTGTATGTTTAGTTGGCTATGACATGCTGTGGCTTTTTCACTGTCTTATTGATCCACATATTTCATTATAGTGATTGTGTTCCTTATACTCTATATAATATATATGTTTATAGATATGTGTAGTTCCTTATACTCTATATAATATATATGTTTATAGATATGTGTATTTGATGAATTGATGTAGAGCTCACACGTAATGTATTGATGCAGAGCTCACCTCTACTAAAATAAAGGTTCAATAAAATAATAGTAAACTTGAGATCTAACTGAATGTGTTTTAATCCTCAATAGTGGTAGAGACTCTGACTCTGATGACCTCTGGGTGCCACTCCAAAGAGACCACAGTCCTCCATCCCCAACTCATTCAAACGTAGGAACTGGTTCCTCCAGTATGACCCCTGCTGCTGCTGTCTCTGGCTCCACACCCACCCCGGCCCGGCCATCTAGAGGTGTGATAAGGTCAGCCCAGAAGCGGAGGAGGGCCAGTGAACCAGCGGCAACTACCACCGAGGCAGAGGACCGCTGGCACACTGTGCTAGAGGATGACGTGGAGCCACTTCCACCATCATTTCAACCTAAAAGGCAGCCAGGACCTCAGCTGGACATGACTGCAAAGTACAGCCCCCTTCATCTTTTCCAGATGTTTTTCTCCTTGTCAGTTCTGGATTCGCTGGTGTCTAACACCAACAAGTATGGGGCTAAGAAACAAGCAGGCAAGAAAGAGGCATGGAAGCCCATTTCCATCCAAGACCTATACTGTTACATCTCACTGGTTATTTACATGGAGCTTGTGAAGTTGAAAAACCTGAAGAACTACTGGAGATCGTCAACACTCTACCGACTGCCTTTCCCCACCACTGTCATGTCTTGTAAAAGGTTTCTGGCTATCTCGCGGGCGCTTCATATCAGTGACCCACAAGTTGATGAGGACAATGACAAGAAGAGAGGCACATCAAGCTTTGATAGGCTCTGCAAAATCAAACCTCTCTACCCCAGCATGGTAGAGGCCTGCAAGACCCATTTTCAGCCCAACCAGAACCTGTCCATAGATGAGAGGATGGTAGCCTCAAAGGCTAGAATTGGCCTCAAACAAAATATGCGTAACAAGCCAACAAAATGGGCTTACAAACTGTTTGTTTTGGCCGATTCTGTGTGTGCCTACACTTGGAATTTTTTTGTTTATGAGGGTAAATCCATCTCAGCCACTGGTAAGGGACTTAGTTATGATTCCGTTATGGAATTATTGGATTTTCCATTGCTTGGGACGGGCTACAAACTGTTTGTGGACAACTTTTACACAAGCCCTACCCTGTTTACAGACCTGAAGAAGCTGAATGTATGGTCTTGTGGCACCATTTGTCCCAACAGAGTAGGTTTTCCCAAAACAAAAGTAAATTACATGCCTAAGAGGGCTGATAGGGGTACCATGCGATGGATTCGTAAAGATGACCTGCTCTTTGTAAAGTGGATGGATACCAGACAGGTGGCCATGTGCTCCAGTATCCACAAATCGTACAGTGGCGATCACGTCGTCAGGCGTGTGAAGGACGCTAATGGGGCATGGACCAAGAATAATGTCCCCATTCCTGCTGCTGTAAAGGATTACAACAAGAGCATGGGAGGTGTGGACCTGTCAGACGCTCTGATAGGCTACAACAATGTTCTCCACAAGACAAGGAAATGGTACAGGACATTGTTCTATCACTTCATTGACATCGCTGTGGTGAATGCATTCATCCTTCATAAGGAAATGGCTAAGAGCTCTGGACAGACCCCCATGACACAGCTAGCCTTCAGAGAGCTGCTCATCCAGGAGCTTGCCGACTATGGCACAAAGTCCACAGCAGCACCTTCTGTCCGCTCTACATCTGTCCCCTCTACTCCTGTCACCAGAGGTGTTCACCTGCCAAAACACATCACTGCAGACCTGAATGTGCCTCGGGGCAAAAAGAGCACAGCAGGGAGGCGTCGTTGTATTCTGTGCCACAAGAAATCTCCCATCACCTGCACTACTTGTGCTGTTACCCTCTGCTTCACACCAAAAAGAGACTGCTATGGGACTTGGCATCAGGAGCACAATCTGGTGTAGAGGACTGTGGGTGTTCTAAATCCTCTAATTGTAAATTAAACATGTTTTTCACTTTGTGTGTGGTTTGCCTCACAAGTCCTCAATTGGCAGTTTCATTAAATAGTACCCACAAAACACCAGTCTCAAAGTCAACAGTGAAAAGGCGACTCCGGGATGCTGGCCATCTAGCCAGAGTTGCAAAGAAAAAGCCATATCTCAGACTGGCCAATAAAAATAAAAGATTAAGATTGGCAAAAGAACACAGACACTGGACAGAGGAACTCAGCCTAAAAGGCCAGCATCCCAGAGCTAATAAATGTACTGTCAGAGCAAATATTTTTCATTGTTTTTCTGAATTTTTTCTGTGTATTTCATTTTTTACTTTAGTTTATTTTGTAAATATTTTTTTTACTATATTTTCTTAACTGCATTGTTGGTTAATTGCTGTAAGTAAGCATTTCACGGTAAGCTCTACACCTGTTTGTATTCGGCGCATTTAACAAATAAACTTTGATTTGATTTAGCTATACAGCCTGATAATACCAGTAATGGTGTATACCTAAATTAGCATGTTGTTTGTGCAACAGTATCTTCTAAATCAAAGAGCAATACGCGAAGCAAGAATATGTTAGCTACATGAAGTAGCTAAGAGAAAATATGTAGCCAAAGATTAAACGGTGCTTTAGGAAACACTTATCAACACTTTGGTTCCTACCCTTTACATACACCTTAGCCAAATACATTTAAACTCAGTTTTTCACAATTCCTGACATTTAATCCTAGTAAAAAGTCCCTGTCTTAGGTCAGTTAGGATCACCACCAGGAAATGCAGAAGTTGATGATAATGCAGAATATTATTTTAGGTTGGAGTTGAACAGTATAAAACAATTAGAATGGAGAAAGACCCATTGAAATCACTTAGAATGTATGTGTTGTCACCCCAGGGTCACAATACTACTCGTAAAGACCATTTAGAATGTATGTGTTGTCACCTCAGGGTCACACACTACTCATAAAGAACATTTAGAATGTATGTGTTGTCACCCCAGGGTCACAATACTACTCATAAAGAACATTTAGAATTTAGAATGTATGTGTTGTCACCCCAGGGTCACAATACTAATCATAAAGAACATTTAGAATGTAGAATGTATGTGTTGCTACCCCAGGGTCACAATACTAATCATAAAGAACATTTAGAATGTAGAATGTATGTGTTGTCACCCCAGGGTCACAATACTAATCATAAAGAACATTTAGAATGTATGTGTTGTCACCCCAGGGTCACAATACTAATCATAAAGAACATTTAGAATTTGTATTATTCAAAAACATCAAATACCATCTTTTTGTTTTCTACGGTTCTATGATATTTTGGCCATATTGCCCAGCCCAACTTGGGATTTGGTGTGGAATGCTCTGTGTGAGGCCGCCTTTTGAACCTCCCTGGAGTCTGTGGATCTGAAGATCCTCTCCTATAAAATCTCCTTGCCTCCACGTGTTATCCATACACCCTTCCTGCACTCAGTTCGCCTCGGGCATCTCTAAAGGTCACATTTTCGTCCAAATGCGGCCTTTGCCCATGAAAGTCATGGTTAAATCAAATCAAAAATTGTATTGGTCACATACACATGTTTAGTAGATGTTATTGCGGGTGTAGCGAAATGCTTGTGCTTCTAGCTCCAACAGTGCAGTAATATCTAAAAGTAATATCTAACAATTACACAACATATACCCAATACACACATCTAGTTGTCACGTCCTGACCATAGAGAGCTCTCATTTTCTATGGTAGAGTAGGTCAGGGCGTGACAGGGGGGGTTTATTTAGTTCTATGTTGTTTGGTTCTAGTTTCTGTTTTTCTATGTTGGGTTTTTTGGATGATCCCCAATTAGAGGCAGCTGGTCATCGTCTCTAATTGGGGATCATATTTAAGTAGTTGTTTTTCCCACCTGTGTTTGTGGGAGATTATTTTGGAATTAGTGCATGTTGCACCTCTGTCGTCACGGTTTGTCTATAGTTTATTGTTTTGTCTTGCAAAGTTTCACATTCAAATAAAAGATGTGAAACGATACTCATGCTGCGCCTTGGTCCGTTCCTACACACAAGCGTGACACTAGTAAAGGAGTGGAATTAAGAATATAAAATTATATGGATGAGCAATGTCAGAGAGGCAAAGAATAAGATGCAGTAGAATAGGATAGAATACAGTATATAAATATATGAGTAATGCGAGATATGTAAACATTATTAAAGTGACATTATTAAAGTGACTAGTGATCCATTTATTAAAGTGGCCATTGATTTCAAGTCTGTATGTAGACAGCCGCTTCTCTGTGTTAGTGATGGCTATTTAACAGTCTGATGGCCTTGAGAAGCTATTTTTCAGTCTCTCGGTCCCAGCTTTGATGCACCTGTACTGACCTCGCCTTCTGGATGGTAGCGGGGTGAACAGGCAGTGGCTCGGGTGGTTGTTGTCCTTGATGATATTTTTGGCCTTCCCGTGACATCGGGTGCTGTAGGTGTCCTGGAGGGCAGGTAGTTTGCGTTGGGCAGACCGCACCACCCTCTGGAGAGCCCTGCGGTTGCGGACTGTGCAGTTGCCGTGCCAAGCTGCAAACTTGATGGTTAAGTTGGAGGCGTGCTTGGTCACACAGTCATGGGTGAACAAGGAGTACAGGAGGGGACTGAGTACGCAGCTCTGAGGGGCTTCTGTGTTGAGGATCAGCGAAGTGGTGTTGTTTCCTACCTTCACCACCTGGGGGCGGCACGTCAGGAAGTCCAGGACCCAGTTTCACAGGGCGGGTTTCAGACCCAGGGCCTCGAGCTTAATGATGAGCTTGGAGGGTACTATGGTAGTGAATGCTGAGCTATAGTCAAAGAACGTTATTCTTACATATGTATTCCTTTTGTCTAGATGGAATAGGGCAGTGTGATAGCGATTTCTTCATCTGTGGATCTATTGGGGCGGTAAGCAAATTGAAGTGGGTCTCGGGTGACAGGTAAGGTGGAGGTGATATGATCCTTAACTAGCCTCTCAAAGCACTTCATGATGACAGAACTGAGTGCTACGGGGCGGGATTCATTTAGTTCAGTTACCTTTGCTTACTTGGGTACAGGAACAATGGTGGACATCTTGAAGCATGTGGGGACAGCAGACTGGCATAGGGAGAGAGCTGGTCTGCACATGCTCTGAGGACGCGGCTAGGGATGCCTAGTGGGCCGGGAGCCTTGCAAGGGTTAACACGCTTAAATGTCTTACATCGGCCACGGAGAAGGAGAGCCCACAGTCCTTGGTAGCGGGCCGCGTCGGTTGCTCTGTGTTATCCTCAAAGCGGGCAGAGAAGGTTTAGCTTGTCTGGACGCAAGACGTCGGTATCCTCAACATGACTGTTTTTCCTTTTGTAGTCCGTGATTGTCTGTAGACCCTGCCACGTATGTCTTGTGTCTGATCCGTTGAATTGCAACTCCACTTTGTCTCTATACTGACGCTTTGCTTGTTTGATTGCCTTGCGGAGGGAATAACTACACTGTTTGTATTCGGCCATATTCCCAGTCACCTTGCCATGGTTAAATGTGGTGGTTCACACTTTCAGTTTTGCATGAATGCTGCCATCTATTCAATGTTTCTGGTTAGGGTAGATTTTAATAGTCACAGTGGGTACAACATCGTCTATACACTTCATGATAAACTCAGTCACGGAATCAGTGTATTCGTCAATGTTATTCTTGGAAGCTACCTGGAACAGTCCGCCTGATCAAAACAATCTTGAAACGTGGATTCCGATTGGTCAGACCAGCGTTGAATAGGACTTAGAGTTTCTGCCTATAGGAAGGGAGGAGCCAAATGGAGTCGTGGTCAGATTTGCCGAAGGAGGGCGGGGGATGGTCTTATAGGCATCCCGGAAGTTGGAGTAACAGTGGTCGAGTGTTTTGGCAGCGCGAGTACTAGAGTCAATATGTTGATAGAACTTCAGCATTCCTTTTCTCAAATTTGCTTTGTTAAAATTCCCGAGTACAATAAATGCAGCCTTAGGATATGTGGTTTCCAGTTTGCATAAAGTCCAGTGGAGTTCTTTGAGGACCGTCTGGGTATCAGCTTGAGGGCTGTCGTGGTATCAGCTTGAGGGCTGTCGTGGTATCAGCTTGAGGGCCGTCGTGGTATCAGTTTGAGGGCCGTTGTGGTATCAGCTTGAGGGCTGTTGTGGTATCAGTTTGAGGGCCGTTGTGGTATCAGTTTGAGGGTCGTTGTGGTATCAGTTTGAGGGTCGTTGTGGTATCAGGTTGAGGGTCGTTGTGGTATCAGCTTGAGGGTCGTCGTGGTATCAGCTTGAGGGCCGTCGTGGTATCAGCTTGAGGGCCGTCGTGGTATCAGTTTGAGGGCCGTCGTGGTATCAGTTTGAGGGCCGTTGTGGTATCAGTTTGAGGGTCGTTGTGGTATCAGTTTGAGGGCCGTTGTGGTATCAGTTTGAGGGTCGTTGTGGTATCAGGTTGAGGGCCGTTGTGGTATCAGGTTGAGGGCCGTTGTGGTATCAGGTTGAGGGCCGTTGTGGTATCAGTTTGAGGGCCGTTGTGGTATCAGGTTGAGGGCCGTCGTGGTATCAGTTTGAGGGCCGTTGTGGTATCAGGTTGAGGGCCGTTGTGGTATCAGTTTGAGGGCCGTCGTGGTATCAGCTGGAGGGCCGTTGTGGTATCAGTTTGAGGGCCGTCGTGGTATCAGCTTGAGGGCCGTTGTGGTATCAGTTTGAGGGCCGTCGTGGTATCAGCTTGAAGGGGTATCAGCTTGAAGGGGGATATACACGGCCGTGGCTATAACCGATGAGAATTCTCTCTGCAGATAATTTACATTTACATTTAAGTCATTTAGCAGACGCTCTTATCCAGAGCGACTTACTGTCGGCATTTGATTGTGTCCTTAGCTTTTCAGCAAATTCCCTTTTTGCCTCTTTTTTTTTGGGGGGGGGGCTTCTGAAGCGCAACAGAGGTCACATGCCCTGTATCCGATCCGAGCTTTTCGAACCCGCGATATCCGGTTATGTGACCAGCTTTTTGCAGCGTCTCTCCCACTGGCATATAGCAGCAAGGGGCAAAGGTTAACTAGAGGTGTACACGCCCACTCCACCAGGGGTCTGGAAGCGTCTTGGGCAATATTTAAAGGTTTGACTGTAGGAGATATTTGTGCTGCGGTGAGTTGGGCATCACCACCCATTTGTGTGAGGTTTTATTACTTAGCTGTGCTTACAGCCGGGAAAGGGGAACATCACTAGGCAGCGCACCATGTGCGCAATACCCCGACTGCCACATCTTGTGGGGCCGTTTCATTTAGTGTCCGTTGGGGTTGGCTTGGGATGGGATTCTATTCCCCCATAGTATGTTGTACCGATGTTGACCGACTGAAACGGAACGTAATGTCATGACTTTAACTACTGTTCCCTGAAGGAGGGAAACGAGGAACAACACCTGTTTGGCCTCGCACCACCCGTTTCTGAGCTCAATGAAGAGTGGTATTAAATTGAAGGAATGAATCTGAGCCTCACACTTATCACCGGTGGAAGGCTGGACAGCCAGCCAGGCGCAGATTTAGTAGTATGTTGTGCCTCGTTTCCCTCCTTCAGGGAACAGTAGTTATAGTCATAATGTTACGCTTGTCATATGATGTATTAAGCGCTTAAGAGTTAAATTAGGCCTCGGCATTGAACTTCAACTTAAATACTGGATCTTGCTTTCGGACAGTTTTTTGGTATTCATATCTCTGAAATGGACTCAAACTACGTAACATTTAGTGTCTCCTTACATTACGCTGGGAAAAACAGTTTTCATGTGCACAGAAATCCTAAATTATTTCAGAGTTTGAAAAATCCAATGTTTGATATAAATTGACAAATGACCAGTGGTGGAAGAAGTACTCAATTATCATAATTGAGTAAAAGTAAAGATACCTTAATAGAAAATGACTCAAGTAAAACTGAAAGTCACCCAGTAAAATAGTTATTGAGTTGAAGTCAAAGTATTTTGGTTTTAAAATACTTAAGTATCAAAAGTAATTAGATTTGGTAAAACATACTTACGTATCAAAAGTAAAAATAATTTCAAATTCTTTATATCAAGCAATCCCGACGGCACAATTTAATATTTTTGTTTTATTGACGGATAGCCAGGGGCACACTCCCAACACTCAGACATAATTTACAAATGAAGCATTTTATGTTTAGTGAGTCTGCCAGATCAGAGGCAGCAGAGATGACCATGGATGTTATCTTGATAGGTGTGTGAATTGGACCATTTTCCTGTCAAAATGTAACAAGTACTTTAGGGTGTGAGGAGTAAAAAGTACATTATTTTCTTTGGGAATGTAGTGGAGTAAAAGTTGTAAAAAAAATTATAAATAGTAAAGTACAGATAACCCCTGCAAATGACAAACTGCATGCGAGGCAACAGCCAAAGTGCGGGGAAAACGTTGTTCAGAAGCCATGTCTAGAATATCTATCAGGGAACAATACTGTTCTCCACATTGGATTCAATATCCCTAACAAATGTATGTTCATAAGATTTACAGTAGGTTCTAGTCTGATTGATTTACAGCAGAGTTTGATTGATTTACAGTAGAGTCTAGTCTGATTGATTTACAGCAGAGTTTGATTAATTTACAGTAGAGTCTAGTCTGATTGATTTACAGTAGGTTCTAGTCTGATTGATTTACAGTATGGTCTGATTAGATCTAACAGAAAGCATCAAGATAATGTGATAAGGTTTTATGTGTTTCTGTGTGTCAGTTTGGACACAGAGATAGTTTCCACATAATGTGTAGAGACCTGTTCCTTGATGGATAGGCTATTGTACAACACACAGAGCTATTTTCCTTTATTCAGGACATTTAGAATGACAACTCATTACAGAGTAGCCTAGTGGGATTATTCACAAAGTATTATTGGGTCCTCAGTAGATCATTGTTATTATTAGGTGAAGTTATAGGTCCTACAGTAGGTCATTGTTATTGTTAGGTGAAATTATGGGTCCTAGGCCTATGTTAAACATTAGGAACACCCTCCTAATATTGAGTTGAACAGCCTCAATTCGTCGTTACATGGACTCTACAAGGTGTCGAAAGCGTACCACAGGGGGTTTGGCCCATGTTGAATCCAATGCTTCCCACAGCTGTGTCAAGTTTGCTGGATGTCCTTTGGGGGGTGGACCATTCTTGATACACCCCGGGAAACTGTTGATCGTGAAAACCCAGCAGCATTGGGGGTTCTACTAAGCTAACATATGGAATTGTTTTAAGGTGGATCATTTAGCTATTTAGAATTTTAGGACCCCTTTTAGGTTTCAAAATATATACCGGTATATAAAAAAAATATTTTATGAAACATTGAATTTTGCCTCACTGCTATTATCCCATAGAAATGCATTGAATAACAGATCCATACATGGAATAACAGATCCATACATGGAATAACAGATCCATACATGGAATAACAGATCCATACATGGAATAACAGATCCATACATGGAATAACAGATCCATACATGGAATAACAGATCAGTACATGGAATAACAGATCCATACATGGAATAACAGATCCATACATGGAATAACAGATCCATACATGGAATAACATATCCATACATGGAATAACATATCCATACAAGGAATAACAGATCCATACATGGAATAACAGATCCATACATGGAATAACAGATCCATACATGGAATAACAGATCCATACATGGAATAACAGATCCATACATGGAATAACAGATCAATACATGGAATAACAGATCCATACATGGAATAACAGATCCATACATGGAATAACATATCCATACATGGAATAACATATCCATACAAGGAATAACAGATCCATACATGGAATAACAGATCCATACATGGAATAACATATCCATACAAGGAATAACAGATCCATACATGGAATAACAGATAGTAAAAAACAAATCTAAAAGGAAGTTTGTTTTGAAGTCTCTGAGAGATATAAAAAAGATCAGGAAATGATTTTAACTAACACATGTTATACCCCTTTTTTTTGCCACCAAATGATATACTGTAGACTAACATTCATTTATTAAACTGGTACCGGACGACATTCAGACCAGTCTTGTCAGGCCTCTGTGTGTACACATGTACGTGTTTGTGAGGGACTTACCTTTCCACAGAGGGATCATATTATTGTGTTGCCAAAAACTGTTCAGATGTTTTTGTGAGAAGACCGATTTTCGGAATGTCTCATGGTCTGACAAACAATGATGTATCCCTACCACCTTTCACCGCATCTTAAACAGACACATTTTTATGGCATTGGTTTGTATTATGCTAATTAGATTACAGTGGGGGTGACCACATCAACTCGAGGGGGTTAACCTGTCTCCTCCCCTTCATCTACACTGATTGAAGTGGATTTAACAAGTGACATCAATAAGGATCATATCTTTCACCTGGATTCACCTGGTCAGACTGTCATGGAAAGAGCAGGTGTTCCTAATGTTTTGTACACTCGGTGTATAAAGTCTTCTGTCCCTGTAAGTTCACATGTGGAACTGCATGAAATGTGTTTTAGTTTCCAGTCATTTAGAAATGTGATCCCAATGTCCCACATTGTCCTCTTTATTAATAGAAAGACTCATATACAGTATAGTATTAGTTTAAAACTAAAATGGACTAATCCTGGATCGCCCCCTGTATTATCAGCCACTGAAATAGGAGCGTCTTTGTCCCCTCTCTGTTTGTCTACTCAACCCAGAGTGAAACCAAAACACCCCATGTAGCCCATGGCAACCTGATGACTCTGAGTCACGTCATAAACAAGTACAACGGCCACCGTGGGGGAAAAACAACTGATATTCACCATCTGGGACCATTCAACAGTCTAGATTTACCAGGTTATTACTAAATAAACTGTTCACCATCTGGGACCATTCAACAGTCTAGATTTACCAGGTTATTACTAAATAAACTGTTCACCATCTGGGACCATTCAACAGTCTAGATTTACCAGGTTATTACTAAATAAACTGTTCACCAGCTGGGACCATTCAGCAGTCTAGATTTACCAGGTTATTACTAAATAAACTGTTCACCATCTGGGACCATTCAACAGTCTAGATTTACCAGGTTATTACTAAATAAACTGTTCACCATCTGGGACCATTCAACAGTCTAGATTTACCAGGTTATTACTAAATAAACTGTTCACCATCTGGGACCATTCAACAGTCTAGATTTACCAGGTTATTACTAAATAAACTGTTCACCATCTGGGACCATTCAACAGTCTAGATTTACCAGGTTATTACTAAATAAACTGTTCACCATCTGGGACCATTCAACAGTCTAGATTTACCAGGTTATTACTAAATAAACTGTTCACCATCTGGGACCATTCAACAGTCTAGATTTACCAGGTTATTACTAAATAAACTGTTCACCATCTGGGACCATTCAACAGTCTAGATTTACCAGGTTATTACTAAATAAACTGTTCACCATCTGGGACCCTTCAACAGTCTAGATTTACCAGGTTATTACTTCTAAATAAAAGTGCTTTTTAGGGTTCTCATGATTTCACAATTGTTGTTTTGATTATTGCTTGAACAGTCCCTAAGATAATATGTGATCTGTTACAGAAAACTGTGTGTGTGTCGCACATCACCACTTCACAGGAGAGGCATTTGAACGAAACCATTTTTTTTTCCCAGAAATGCCTTCTGGAACATGTAAACTTTCATCTGCCTTAATAACAAACTTGTATGCCATCTGTAAATCCCAATAAAATTGTTACAATTTAGTTGGTTTAGCCACGGAAAAAGTCAGGAACCTTCCCTCTAGCCACGATTGGCTGAGATAATTGATGGGCTGGACATGCCGAGAGATGAGTTTGGATTGGTCTGCCATGTAGCATGCTTCTGTCTATAACATGAGCTGCTCAGTATCTTTCTAATGTTTCCTCTTTTCTCCCATGTTATTCCATTGATACCAGGCACCTGCAACAAAAAGATCAGCTCAGATGTGCGAGTGCCGTTTTCGAAGTTGTGATGGTGGCAAAATACCTAATTTTGGATGCAGTGGTTGTTAGCTTGAATGCTAACGCTCATTGACATAGGCTGGTAGCAAAGCTAGCCAAAGAGCAAGTGCTTTTTAAGTATAAAACAATTGATTTGCGACGACGACACAAACATTATACTTTCAAATGCGCCTTACAATTGTAATTCAAAAGTAGTGTGAAATGGACTCATAAGCAACCTGGAAATGGAGGCTATTTTTGCTGTCAGCCTATGAGAACTCCCCTGAGTTTTCCCCCAATGAGAGTGAATTAGTGAATAGCGACACAGATCTTTAATGCTGCAATTTTTGTAATCACAAGAAAGGGGTCTATATTGGTGACCAAGAGTTGTCTGGCACACTGCTTGGGGTTTCAGCAACTTTAATAACTTATTTATAGCGTAGAACCATCCACTTTACTACTAATATATAAAAAAACAAGACAGAACATGGATGTTGTTGCTCACTTGACTGTTTTATTAATACTATTTTCAAATATGTTTATAAAACCATTTAAACATTCATTACAGATGTAAGTTGTTATACAACATCATGGGCATCACCTTTTAGCTCAAAATCAACTGTAGATTTCTACTGTAGATTTCTACTTAACCATCTGTCTGACTTTGTTGTTCACACAGGAGAGAGACGTGACTATTGTGGATCCTCTGGGGAGCCTCAACAACATCATGAAGCTGACGAGGCAGAGAAGAGTCTCTCCACATCAGAATGTCTCAAACACCAGCAGAGACCCAGGGGGAAGAAACCTCACCACTGCTCTGACTGTGGGAAGAGTTACTCAAGATTAGATTCACTAAAGGTACACCAGAGAATTCACACTGGAGAAAAAACGAATAGCTGTTATCAATGTGGGAAGAGTTTCACTACATCTAGCCAGCTGACTATACACCAGAGAAAACACACAGGAGAGAAGCCTTACCATTGCTCTGACTGTGGAAAGAGTTTTGCTGTCTCAGGATATTTACAATCACACCAGAGAACACACACAGGAGAGAAGCCTTATAGCTGTCATCAATGTGGGAAGAGCTTTGCTCACTCAAACACACTGATATCACACTTGAGAATACACACTGGAGAGAAATCTCACAGCTGCTCTCATTGTGGGAAGAGATGCACATCTCTAGCAACCCTTAAAATACATCAGAGAATCCATACAGGAGAGAAACCTTATAGCTGTGCTGACTGTGGGAAGTGTTTTGGTTTGTCAGGACATTTAAAATTACACCAGAGAACACACACAGGAGACAAACCTTATAGGTGTGATCAATGTGGGAAGAGCTTTAGTCACTCAGGCGGCCTGATAGTACATCAGAGAATCCATACAGGAGAGAAACCTTATAGCTGTGATCAATGTGGGAAGAGATTTGTTACATCTAATAGTCGTAATATACACCAGAGAACACACACAGGAGAGAAACCTTACCACTGCTCTGACTGCGGAAAGAGTTTTGTTTCGACAGGACATTTAAAAGTACACCAGACAACACACACAGGAGAGAAGCCTTATAGCTGTAATCATTGTGGGAAGAGTTTTGTTACATCTGGTAGCCTGAAAAGACACCAGAGAACACACACAGGAGAGAAGCCTTATAGCTGTGATCAATGTGGGAAGAGTTTTGTTACATCTAGCTGTTGTACTATACACACAAGAACACACACAGGAGAGAAACCTTATCACTGCTCTGACTGTGGAAAGAGTTTTGTTTCATCAGGATGTTTAAAATCACACCAGAGAACACACACAGGAGAGAAGTGTCATAGCTGTGATCAATGTGACAAGAGATACTCTGATAAAAGATCTCTGATTAAACATCAGAAAATTCATACATGAAGGAGTTTATCAATGAAATAATGTCACAATGTAGAATGTTTAACATTGTAGGAGGAGTATTTTAATTAATAATGTCACAATGTAGAACCCTAAACGTTTTCCCCCTTTTCTATTGATTTCAGCGTGATATTAGCCTCATCTGGGGGAAAATCCAGGCTCTGAATTAACAAAAAGTACTATTTATGTCATTAACAAAAAGTGATTGACAAATAAAGTGTTGCGTTACACTTACGTTGGCAACCCACTTAAATCAAAATGCATCACTTCAAACTTTAGCTGGCTGTTTTCTACTAATTGTCCTCTAACCAGTGATGTACACGTTATTCCCAGACTCCATGTGTTTTTTTAACTGTTCTAACCGTACGTGCAATCTCATCTCCCCCTTTCGCGCAATTGATTTCATATCGATATGAGTGATGACAAATAAGTGTTGCGTTTCTCTTCGTTTTAGTGACCCCTACATTTAAATGCATCACTCCAAAATGTAGCTGACTGTCTTCTACAGGTTGTCATCTAACCAGTGAGGTAAAATATATCTCCCATCTCCTTGTGTTTTTTGTTGTTGTGTTAGTTTCAACAGCACGTACAACCTGATTTCCCCCCTAATCATTATCAGTGGTTTATTGCCAGTTTTTGGTGCATGTGCAGTTTAGTAGGTGCTCGTTTACATTTTTTTTTAAAGTAATATGATTACTATTGTGTTTGTGTAGATAGTACATTTCATGTTTAGGTTGTCAATATATCACAAACTGTTTCTGCATATTGGTTATTGATTAGGACACGTTAAAACTGTTTTGACATTGGGCTCCTCCCACATAGCAAAATGACATTGAAAAGACAAGAAGACTATGCCCGAGGTCCAAACATCGTTCGGTTTTGGTTGAAAGTTGAAAATATGTATTTTTCAGGTCCTTGTTTCAACGACTTGAAAACAACTTAATTCAACGTACTTGCAGCCTATACACATGGACGCAGTATTAAAAAGAAATGGGTCTATGAACAATCCATCATCACTCCAGTATTTCTTTACAACATTCAGGTTGTAGTTGACTTCTTTCCACTGAAGAAGTATGACTCAAATCACCTACTATATTTTATTCATATAATATAAATATTATTTATATTTCAAACATTCAGCCTGAAAAAATATAAATGTTTAATAATTCCATTCCTCACCATTAATTAAGTGAATTATTGCCAATACATATTAACATTCTGTTTTGATATTTCATCATATTTGCATTTCATGTAACATTTAGTAATCTTAATTATTTATGCAACCAACTGACAATTTTTGGGTTCAAATTATATTGTTTACAAAGAATGGAATAAAACAAGCTTTTCCTTAGAATGCTCATTAGTCTTTCAGTTTTTATTGTTATTCTTTAGTTTTTTTACCCTTATGATTGTTTTGTAGTAAATATTTCTGTTTTTATTATTATTGCTTTTATTCGTCCATGTCTGAAATGTGCTGTATAAATAAAGCTTGATTTGATTTGAACATATTGTAAAACAAACGAACCCAATGACCGACCAATCAACAGACTCTTGCTAAACCAATTAACAAATATGTGCAAAAGCAACACGTATCTTGGTCCATTCTAGTATGAAAAACAGATTAAATTCAGTATATCTTCCACTGTCAAAATAGTACATTGTATGTAAGTTTAGTATCTCTTTTCAACCAATCCAGTACATTTTTTTGTTGAAAATTCTTTTTTTTTTTAAATAAAGAAATATGTCAAAGGATTCAACTACTGAAAACTGGAACAAACAAATGGATCAAACAGATCAATCCCACTTTTCCAGCCTGCTGAAGGCGTGGTGGGGTGGTAAACACCACCCCCGGCTCTACCAGGGGCTTGAGGTGGTCTCCCACAGCTCTGCTTATGTCATGTTCTGTGGCCTTGCTGTTCCATTTCTTGACTGCCCCTGCAGCACAGAAACACATTTAGTCATATTATATAAAACACTCAAAGTAATGGATATGGAGCATCTACGGCCTCAGTTACACCTGGCACCTAAATGTGACTTCCGTCATCCGATCAAGCTGGTCTGGATTCACAAAAGTCACAATGTGCTCGCATTAGATTTAGATTTGCCGGGATGGGCATTGTGTTCGGAATTTGACAGTCTGGACGCAATCAGGCCACCAAATATGCATAAGAAATGTAAAGAGACGGGGTGAATGAGTGGGGAAAGTACATTCTACACTGAACAAAATTATAAACGTAACATGTAAAGTGTTGGTCCCATATTTCATGAGCTGAAATAAAAGATCCCAGAAATGTTCCATAAGCACAAAAACCTTATTTCCCTCACATTTTGTGCACAAATTTGTTTACATCCATGTTAGTGAGCATTTTATCCTTTGTCAAGATAATCCATCCACCTGACAGGTGTGGCATATCAAGAAGCTGATTAAACAGCATGATCAACAGATGCATATCTGTATTCCCAGTCATGTGAAGTCCATAGATTAGGGTCCAATTTATTTATTTAAATTGACTGATTCCTTATATGAACTTTAACTCAGTAAAATCTTTGAAATTGTTGCATTTATATTTTTGTTCAGTCTAGACAAATTACATTCATACTAATAAAGAACAAATGTGTGCCTGAGGGGAAATTAACTTTCATACAGCCAAAAGGGGTGAGAAATTACACCAATATCAGTCGACAATTTGCACTAATGTAGATAAACATAGATGGAACATATTCCCTTTTGCTGACGTGATGAACCGCTAAGGGGACATAAATATTTACCATCTAAACCATGTGTGACCTCTCACCTCTCTGGCTGTAGAAGTGTTCTTCCTAACCAGTCCCTCAACGGCTCTCAGACTGAGCTCCACCCTCACTGGGTCTTCAGAGGAGAGGAAGGATGAATGGGTTAATCAGTCAACAAGTCAGTAATACAAAGAGAGTGTTGATCATCTTAAATGTCCATCTCCCACCCATGGAGAGACCTATATACTGTATCCAGGGTTGGGTAGGTTACTTTCTAAATGTAATCTGTTAGTTACTAGTTCCTGTCTGAAAGTGCCATCAGTAACGTAACTGTTGGATTCCCCAAACTGAGTTACACAATCTGATTACTTTGTTACTTTTAGATTACTTTCCCCTTAAGAGGCAAAGGTTAGTACCACAGTAATACAATCTGATTTGAAACCTAACTTTAACCACACTGCTAACCCTAATGCCTAACCCTTACTTTAATCACACTGATACCCCTAATGCCTAAACCTTACCTTAAATAACCCCAACCTTTTCCACACTGCTAACCCTAACACCATGCCCAAACCTGACACATCGCATGTGCGAGCGTTGCAAAATAAATGTACACATGCATGTTATTCAATCATTGCACCCACACTGCTCGCGTGCGCCAACGAGCGTCTGCGTTGCCAGGCGCTAAAATAGAAGTTGATTCTATTTGTGATGCAGAACCCGCTGCAAGTCCTGCCGCTCCCATCTCCTCATTGGTTTTTAGGAACATATACTCATGTGGGTGATTGAAAGATGAGCTGAGATCGGTCGTGGTAATGCATTTCATTATGAAAGTTAGTTTCCAAATTGCCATAAAAAGTCAAAAAAAAAGAAAAAGAAGCCTGGAAGGAGGTGAGATGAATAGAAAGGATTTGGTTTGATCGTTTTATGTGTGGATTCATTTCGGAGTAGAGGACCTTGTTTATATCCTATGACAAATTAGCTAGCAACTGCAGGTTAGCTAGCTAAATAAAGAATCCAAGCAGTACATCTCTCCACAATAGTGTAAGATCTTCATAAATGTGTTCAATTAAAAGTTTACTGATGTCTTGCCACAGATTCCTTACATGAATACAATGCCAAAAAAGATGCAACGCTGTTTCTGGGTGGTCATTACAAAAGGTACAATTTGAGTTTGTTTTCCTACTTCTTCATATAGTGGTTTTCAGGATAATATTTATGAATAATTTTAAAGGAAACTCCCTTAATTTTGTTAACAAGAAGGTATGTGTGTGGCAACATCCAAACTTTTTTCCAACAGATGTTATCAATAAATCCGTTCCAACAAGGAATGACATAAGGTATGGATACAGCATCCTGCTGAAACCAGGTTTGTATCGCTCTGTTGTTGAATGGACCAAAAGAGAAACAAATCTATCCTACTGATGAGTCAACACGGTCAATGGAAGGTAGGCTCTAAGGGTCAGGTCTTGACACGTTCCTGAATACTAAAACAACACCTGAGGGAATGGCAGCTAAAACAATGGCAACATTTTTAGGTGTTACAGGGACCTTGTAAAGCGATAAGAATTCCTTATAACTGAGTAAAAGACCCTCTGCATTTACCAGTTGGCTCACCAATAGGATATTATTTACCAGTTGGCTCACCAATAGGATATTATTTACCAGTTGGCTCACCAATAGGATATTATTTACCAGTTGGCTCACCAATAGGATATTATTTACCAGTTGGCTCACCAATAGGATATTATTTACCAGTTGGCTCACCAATAGGATATTATTTACCAGTTGGCTCACCAATAGGATATTATTTACCAGTTGGCTCACCAATAGGATATTATTTACCAGTTGGCTCACCAATAGGATATTATTTACCAGTTGGCTCACCAATAGGATATTATTTACCAGTTGGCTCACCAATAGGATATTATTTACTAGTTGGCTCACCAATAGGATATTATTTACCAGTTGGCTCACAATAGGATATTATTTACCAGTTGGCTCACCAATAGGATATTATTTACCAGTTGGCTCACCAATAGGATATTATTTACCAGTTGGCTCACCAATAGGATATTATTTCGGAACCAATATTATGAAAACAAAGAAGTATTTTCATACAATATGTCCCGATTATTCCATATATAATCTGTGTGGAGAAAAATGATGCTTATAAATGAAGGACCATGACAAGAAAACCTGCCGATGAAAAGCAGAAAGTTTCACTGGAACTTTGTCAATATTATAATTACAAACCAACATGAAGTTAAAGCCACTGGAACTTTATCAATATTACAACTACAAACCAACATGAAGTTAAAGCCACTGGAACTTTGTCAATATTATAATTACAAACCAACATGAAGTTAAGGCCACTGGAACTTTATTAATATTATAATTACAAACCAACATGAAGTTAAGGCCACTGGAACTTTATTAATATTATAATTACAAACCAACATGAAGTTAAGGCCACTGGAACTTTATTAATATTATAACTACAAACCAACATGAAGTTAAGGCCACTGGAACTTTGTCAATATTATAATTACAAACCAACATGAAGTTAAAGCCACTGGAACTTTATCAATATTATAACTACAAACCAACATGAAGTTAAAGCCACTGGAACTTTATCAATATTATAATTACAAACCAACATGAAGTTAAGGCCACTGGAACTTTATTAATATTATAATTACAAACCAACATGAAGTTAAGGCCACTGGAACTTTATCAATATTATAACTACAAACCAACATGAAGTTAAAGCCACTGGAACTTTATCAATATTATAACTACAAACCAACATGAAGTTAAGGCCACTGGAACTTTATCAATATTATAATTACAAACCAACATGAAGTTAAGGCCACTGGAACTTTATCAATATTATAATTACAAACCAACATGAAGTTAAGGCCACTGGAACTTTATCAATATTATAACTACAAACCAACATGAAGTTAAGGCCACTGGAACTTTATCAATATTATAATTACAAACCAACATGAAGTTAAAGCCACCAAAAGTAGAGACATGATGAGGAATAAAATTCCATAGAAGTGGGTCTTAGGAATTGTTTTATCCAACTGATCTTAAAAGTATTATTTAAGGTAGTAAAGTCCATTAAATTCAGCCCACCATTCTCATAAGTGTCTATTACAACAGTTGCCCTAATGTAATGGGTACGGTTTCTCCACAGAAAGTTGAAAAGTTTCTGGTCTATCTCCTTGCTTATTTTACTGTCAAGATATAAAGATAGAGTATGAAGCATACGAACTTGGTAGAACAGAGTAGATCAATATGACGTTGCGAAATATTGCATTATCAGTAGTTTAGAAGATAGCCGGAAACAAGTTAATAAATAGGTAATAACGCAAAAACATAGCTGTTTGTACTTATAGGTATCCAGATCGTGACTACAACTCCCTTACTAAGTCTTTAACCACACTGTGTTGTTACATTGGTGGGTAAAAACGAATGCCCCCGAACCGTTAACTTGTTGTCTGAAAATAAAATATACATTTTACTCAACTGCGTTACCCACTCCAGCCAGCAGATGGCGGTCTGGGAATTTAAGGCAATGCTGTTAGTGTGACGTATAATGTAGTGGACGGAACGCTTCTTTCAACAGCAGCAACAGTTAGTAAGAAACCTCGGTAGCTTGCTAGACAAAATAGCCGATCCAATAAAGCTCTTTAGACGCTTTCGTGTATATCAGCCCCTGTGTTTTAAACCCACTTCTTTCGTCTTGTTTGTTATCCCATTTATTTAAATGTTTACGTTGTTATTAGTCAGCTAGCTGGCTGGTTAAGTTAGCATTAGCCTAGCTAGCTAACATCTCCGACCATGAGCTCACTAAGCTACTCTCCTCCTGATAAAGAAGAGGAGGCCTGCTGGACGGAGAAAGAAACTCTCGTTAAAGAGGAGGAGGAAGAGGAGGATGTCACAATACAAAAACAAGTAGAGGGTGAGGCTTTTACCGTGAAAGAAGAAGAGAAAGACGTTACAGTGAAAGAAGAGGAAGACGCGTTTAGAGTGAAAGAGGAAGAGGATGTTACTGTAAAAGAAGAGGAGGAAGAGAACGTTTTTGGAGTGAAAGAGGAGGAGGGGGAGATGACTGTCACATCGAAAAAGGAGGAGGAAGAAGAGGAGGAAACTGGATATCTGGGCCCGGTTTCCCAAAGGCATCTTAATGCGTCCAATGGTTCTAATGATGAACTTAGCAGTAAGATGGTTTTGGGAAACCGTTCCCTGATTAACACTAGTAAGTACTGTCTTAAATACAGAGGCACAAACTCTGCAGTTGTTGAACTGATGTGTGGTGTTAAAGGGGAAATCTGCAGTTGTTGAACTGATGTGTGTTAAAGGGGAAATCTGCAGTTGCTACATCCATAGTCAGACTATTTATTTATAGCCATTGATTCTTGAAGAATATAACACATGCCTCATGAGCTTAGTTCAACTGTTGTACCCCATCAGATCCCCAAATAAGCTTCTTTTACTCCAATGTTTAGAAACAATGTAAACCAACACTGTAGCCTCAACATGGTTAAAACTATAATGTTGATATCATGGATGGTCAGTCCTTGCATCCACAGGTCTGTCTATGAATTTGAGACTAGTTACATTTCTCCAGCCCCATCCATCATCTTATTACCTAAACAGTGGTGGAATTACAGCTTTGTTGTTGTTTGAACTGCAGGTTGGTTGGTTGGTTGGTTGATTGATTTGGCTTTTTTAAAGGGACAATCTTGTAATTAAACAGCAACAGAATGGCTGCCCAGAGACTTGATTTAGTAAACAGCTGAGGGATGGGTGCTGGAGAAATGTAACCACTCTCAAATTCATAGAGAAAGCTATTGTAGCAACCTTAACCCAAAACCTAGCGACCTCGTCAAGAAGTTCAGACATCTTGGCGTAACAGTTATAAGGTGTTGGCTGGACAGTCACTGGACCCAGGTTTGAGTTCAGCTCAGGGCTTCCCCCTGAATTCACTACACTATGAATACAAGGACTGGCCATCCATAAGGTCAAAATGCTAGTTTTCACCAGATTTTGATGCTCTACAGTGTTTGTTGACACAAGTTTATGTTTTGGTTTCTGATGGGGTTATACAAGCTTATGTTTTGGTTTCTGATGGGGTTATACAAGTTTATGTTTTGGTTTCTGATGGGGTTATACAAGCTTATGTTTTGGTTTCTGATGGGGTTATACAAGTTTATGTTTTGGTTTCTGATGGGGTTATACAAGTTTATGTTTTGGTTTCTGATGGGGTTCAAAACAGCTGAAACATTTGAGTCATTTCTAAGTTATATTCTTCAAGAATCAATAGCTATTATGGCTGACCCTATTTAGTCGTTTGTTCGGTCAGATTGTTTTAGTCGAACTGTCGCAAATATATACGTATGTACGTACAGTCACTGTGGCGTCGATGCACTTATTAATGAAGCCGTTGACTGATGTGGTAAACTCCTCAATGCCACCGGATGAATCCCTGAACATATTCCAGTCTGTTTTAGTGAAACAGTCCTGTAGCTGAGCATCCGCTTCATTGGACCACTTCCTTATTGAGCTGGTACTTCCTGTTTCAGGGTTTGCTTGTAGCAGGAATCAGTAGGATAGAGTTATGTTCATATTTACCAGATGGAGGATGAGGGAGAGCTTTGTATGTGTCTCTGTGTGTGGACTAAAAGTGATCTAGTTTTCCCTCTAGTCCCCCCTGATCTTACCAGATTCTGCTGTTCTGATCTAGTTTTTCCCTCTAGTCCCCCCTGATCTTACCAGACTCTGCTATTCTGATCTAGTTTTTCCCGTTAGTCCCCCCTGATCTTACCAGATTCTGCTGTTCTGATCTAGTTTTTCCCTCTAGTCCCCCCTGATCTTACCAGACTCTGCTGTTCTGATCTAGTTTTGACCTCTAGTCCCCCCTGATCTTACCAGACTCTGCTGTTCTGATCTAGTTTTTCCTTCTAGTCCCCCCTGATCTTACCAGACTCTGCGGTTCTGATCTAGTTTTTCTCTCTAGTCCCCCCTGATCTTACCAGACTCTGCTGTTCTGATCTAGTTTTTCCCTCTAGTCCCCCCTGATCTTACCAGACTCTGCTGTTCTGATCTAGTTTTCCCCTCTAGTCCCCCCTGATCTTACCAGACTCTGCCGTTCAATCCTGTCGATGCATAGAAAAACCAGCTAGATGTATATTGTCCTTGTTCAGCCATGACTCTGAGAAGCAGCTATATTATATTAGTATATTGCAGTTCTTAATGTTCCGTTGATAGGAGAGTCTCAAACAGACCTCGTCCAGTTTATTCTCCAGTGATTGCACATTCGCCAATAGAACTGAGGGTAGAGGAGATTTATTCACTCTAGGCTCATCAGGGTGCCCCCTGCGCCGGCCTCTATAGAACCTTCTTCGAGTATCGGGGATTTGGGCCTGATCCCGGACAATCAATATGTCTTTCTCCTCTGACTTATTGAAGTAAAAGTCCTCGTCCAAGTCAAGGTCAGTGAAAAGTGTTCTGATATCCAGAAGCTCTTTTCGGTCATAGGAAACAATGGCGGAAGCATTATGTACAAAACAAGTTATGATCAGCATAAAAAACCTCACAAAATACCAAATTGGTCAGGAGCCCATAAAACGTCCGCTTTCCAATGCAGCACCGTTCTAAAAACAATTTTCACGAATTAGACTACGTGAACAAGAAGCACAAGATATTTTAATGGATGTGAGATAATTACCTTCTCTGTAATATAGTATAGCTTTGAAATCGGGACATTATGTACTTTCGAGGAAAATAGACAGGTTTCTTGACTGGTTTTTAGAAGGGGTTTCGTGACTATTAGCTTAGCAAGCACGTGACGCAGCATGACAACGTGAACTCGATTGGTCGACAGTCTGTTGGACGGGCGTTAGATGTTTGGAAACTTTTGAAACTTTTCCAGAAAGTTTTTCCTTTAAAACATTTTGGTTTACTAGCCTGTTAAATTTGAATCGCATGACGCGTTTGCTCTCAGTTAATCATGTGCTTGTAGATATTTCAATTTCTACTGTTTTTTTGCGATTGGCTTTACGAGCTGTGCTGGCTGGAATTGCATGGAGTACCAGCGTTAGCCTACGTTGCCTCCATCATGCCGCCCAAAGTTAAAGGTTGGAGTAATGGAGAGAACAGTGTTTAACTGTGACAGGTACGTGATCTTTTACATCAATATAAATATGTCCACAAGCAATCGTTACAGCAACAGGAAAATAGCTTCAAGAGCCTTGTCCAAATACTGGTGGATTGAACTAACAACAGAAGGGACGATCTGACCAGAGAGGTCCAAGACCTTAAGAACAGTTTACAGTTCTCCCAGGGAGAGGTTCATGTCCTGAAAGAGACTTGCAGCAAGATGGCAACAAACTGTAAGTCCCTGTGAGATGACGTCATCACTGTCTGTGAATTATTATTACAGATGACATCATCACTGTCTGTGAATTATTATTACAGATGACGACATCACTGTCTGAATAATTATTACAGATGACATCATCACTGTCTGTGAATTATTATTACACATGACATCATCACTGTCTGTGAATTATTATTACAGATGACATCATCACTGTCTGAATAATTATTACAGATGACATCATCACTGTCTGTGAATTATTATTGCAGATGACTGGGGAAACAGACTATCAAGATCACGTGTCAAACACAAGGACCACCGGCCCAATCCGGTCCGTGACACATTTCTATATGACCCGCGCAGTTATTTGGGTTGTCAATTCAGTTTGGCCTGCTTCCATACCGCTCGTGATGTGCTGCACTACAAGTCCCAGAAAGCACTGCCAACGTTCTGTACGCCTAACGTCAGTGGATTGCCACAGACACACCCCTCTTCCCAGATCCACACACAGACCAACACACGAGCCAGCCAGTGTGCTGTATCATAACACTAATGGTATCTACCAGACTGAAAGTTTAAACATGTAGGCTTAACAATGAATAACCTAAAAACGAAACTATTTTATTTAACACATATTAAACCACTTTCTTTTTTAGGCACCAAACAATTTCTATATGCTGTAGACTTCCATTCATTTATTAGACTGGTACCGAACTACCTTCAGACCAGTCTTGTCAGGTTTCTGGGCCTCCTAAAGCAAAACAATGTAGGTGATCATATTAGTGTTGGAGCCCAAACTGTTTGGACGCAACAAACGTTTTTTTTTCCCGTGAGAAGACTGATTTTTACAACACCACTGTTGGGAGGAGTTTCTGCAACATATTGCATGTGCTTCGCCCTCGTGCGGCAATTTCAGCACAGAAAGGGGACTATATTCTAGCCTAGAGTCATCAATGTTACTACTCAAGTGAAAAAAATAAGACAAAATATGACTGTTGTTGATCACTGACTGTCATATTAAGACAATTGTCAAATAAGTTTATAAAAGCATTTAAATATTCATTACAGATGTAAATTGTTGTACAACATCATGGGGATCACCTTTCAGCTAAAATAAACAGTGGGTTTCTGCTGTTATGGGCCTTTAACCATCTGTCTGACTTTGTTGTTCACACAGGAGAGAGACGGGACAATCGTGGATCCTCTGGGGAGCCTCAACAACATCATGAAGCTGACGAGGCAGACAAGAGTCTTTCTACATCAGAACACCACAAGAAACACCAGCGGAAACCCACAGGGAAGAAATCTCATTACTGCTCTGACTGTGGGAAGAGTTACTCAAGATTAGATTCACTAAAAGTACACCAGAGAATTCACACAGGCGATACAGCTCATTGCTCTGATTGTGGGAAGAGATTCACCTCTTCAGCAGACCTAAAAAGACATGAGAGAATCCATACAGGAGAGAAGCCTTATAGCTGTGATCAATGTGGGAAGAGATTTACTCACTCAAGCTGTCTGAAGGTACATCAGAGAACACACACTGGAGAGAAGCCTTATAGCTGTGATCAATGTGAGAAGAGATTTGTTACATCTAGCCGTCTGACTATACACCAGAGAACACACACAGGAGAGAAACCTTATAGCTGTGATCAATGTGGGAAAGGTTTTAATGTTCGAAGCGGCCTGAAAACACACCAGACAACACACACAGGGGAGAAATCTTTTAGTTGCTCTGACTGTGGGAAGACCTTTTCAAAATTATATACATTACAATTACACCAGACAATTCACACTGGGGAGAAACTTTATAGCTGTAATCAATGTAGGAAGAGTTTTAATCACTCAAGCTTGCTGAAGGTACATCAGAGAACACACACAGGAGAGAAATCTTTTATAGCTGTGATCAATGTGGGAAGCGATGTGTTACATCTAGCAGACTGACTATACACCAGCGGACACACGAGAGAACCCTTGTAGCTGTAATCGATGTGGGAAGAGTTTTACTCAGCCAAACATCCTGATATCACACCAGAGAACACACATAGGAGAGACACCTCATAGCTGTGATCGATGTGGGAAGAGAAACGCTGGTAAAAGATCTCTGACTAAACATCAGAGAAAATACATGGAGTTGTTTCATGACATCAATACGATAATGTCACAATGTAGAATGTTTTAACATTGTAGTAGGAGTATTTTAATGATGTCACAATGTAGAATGTTTTAACATTGTAGTAGGAGTATTTTAATGATGTCACAATGTAGAATGTTTTAACATTGTAGTAGGAGTATTTTAATGATGTCACAATGTAGAACCCTAAACGTTTACATTTTTTAAAACATTTTAGTAATTTAGCAGACGCTCCTATCCAGAGCGACTTACAGTAGTGAATGCATACATTTCATAATTTTTTTTTCCCGTACTGGTCCCCCGTGGGAATCACAACCCTGGCGTTGCAAACACCATGCTCTACCAACTGAGCCACACGTTTGCCCCCTGTTCTATTGATTCCAGCATGATATGGATATTAGCCTCAGGGGGAAAATCCAGGCTCTGAATTGAAAGAGTCCTATTGATGTGACACAACAAGTGTTGTGTTACACTTACCACGTTGGCGACCCACTTGAATCAAAATGCAACTCTTCAAAATGTAGCTAGCTGTTCTCTACCAATTGTCCTCTAACCAGTGATGTACACATTATTCCCAGATTCCATGTGGTGTTTGAGCTGTTAGTTTTAACGGGACGTGCAACCTCATCTCCCTCCTCTCGCGCAATTGATTTCAACGTGATATTCGTATGAGTGATGACAAAAACGTGTTGCGTTTCTCTTCGTTTTGGGGACCCCTACATTTAAATGCATCACTCCAAAATGTAGCTGACTGTCTTCTGCAGGTTGTCCTCTAATCAGTGAGGTAAAATATATCTCCCGTTTCCATGTGTTTGTTTAGTTGTGTTAGTTTCAACAGCACGTACAACCTGATTTCCCCCCATCAGTGATTTATTGTTACAACAGTGTTTTTGGTGGTTGTGCAGTTTTATAAGGTGGTTGTTTAAAAAAATACAAGTAATATGATTACTATTGTGTTTGTGTTGATAGTACATTTTATGTTTAGGTTTTCAATATATCACAAACTGCCTCTTCATGTTGGTTATTGATTTGGACACGTTATAACTGTGTTTTGACATTGGGCTCCTCCCACATAGCAAAATGTCGTTGAAAAGAAGACTGCCCTGACATCCAATCTACGTTTTTTTTTCATATTTACATTTCATGTAACATTAATCATAATTATTATTTATCCAACCAACTGACCATTTTTTGGTACAATTATATTGTTTACAAAGAATGGAATAAAACAAGCTTATATTTTTGGTTGGATATTACGTCCTATTCTTACTATTTTAATCAATGTCATTTCCTTAGAATGCTCATTAGTATTTCAGTTTTTATTGCTATTCTTGAGTGTTTATCCTCTTATGTTTGTTGTGGTGTAAATATTTAGTGTCGTTTTTATTCGTTTTTCTTACTTTTTTTCCTGTGAAGCGCATTGCGTTGCATCCATGTCTGAAATGTGCTGTCTACTGTAAGTCGCTCTGGATAAGAGCGTCTGCTAAATGACTAAAATGTAAAATGTATAAATAAAGCTTGATTTGATTTGAACATATTGTAAAACAAATGAACCCAACCACCGACCAATCAACAGACTCTATCAAAACCAATGATGAAATATGTGCAAAAGCAACACAAATCTTGGTCCATCTCAGTATATATTCAGTGTATCTTCCACTATGTCTAAATAGTGCATAGTATGTAAGTTCCTTATCACTTTTCAACCAATCCAGTACATTTTTGTTGAACATTTTGAAATTGTAGTGTAATATAGAAATACTCATCAACTGGCTGAGTCACCATTTAGTTTGGAAATGATCCAACCATTATGTAAGTTGGTGGAAATGATCCAACCATTATGTAGGTTGGTGGAAATGATCCAACCATTATGTAAGTTGGTGGAAATGATCCAACCATTATGTAGCTTGGTGGACATGATCCATCCATTATGTAGGTTGGTGGAAATGATCCAACCATTATGTAGGTTGGTGGAAATGATCCAACCATTATGTAGCTTGGTGGACATGATCCATCCATTATGTAGGTTGGTGGAAATCCCCATTGACTGGATGAGGGGTCTACATTACACTCAGTGCCCTCCACTAATATTGACACTAAATATGAGCAAAACGTTTATCCTCTTGGTCTTTAATTCAAAATATTCACAAAAATCTAACCTTTAATTAAAGTCACATAATTAGAAGAAATACATTCTTATCAAATATACACTGCTCAAAAAATAAAGGGAACACTTAAACAACACAATGTAACTCCAAGTCAATCACACTTCTGTGAAATCAAACTGTCCACTTAGGAAGCAACACTGATTGACAATAAATTTCACATGCTGTTGTGCAAATGGAATAGACAACAGGTGTAAATTATAGGCAATAAGCAAGAAACCCCCAATAAAGGAGTGGTTCAGCAGGTGGTGACCACAGACCACTTCTCAGTTCCTATGCTTCCTGGCTGATGTTTTGGTCACTTTTGAATGCTGGCGGTGCTTTCCCTCTAGTGGTAGCATGAGACAGAGTCTACAACCCACACAAGTGGCTCAGGTAGTGCAGCTCATCCAGGATGGCACATCAATGTGAGCTGTGGCAAGAAGGTTTGCTGTGTCTGTCAGCGTAGTGTCCAGAGCATGGAGGCGCTACCAGGAGACAGGCCAGTACATCAGGAGACGTGGAGGAGGCCGTAGGAGGGCAACAACCCAGCAGCAGGACCGCTACCTCCTCCTTTGTGCAAGGAGGAGCAGGAGGAGCACTGCCAGAGCCCTGCAAAATGACCTCCAGCAGGCCACAAATGTGCATGTGTCTGCTCAAACGGTCAGAAACAGACTCCATGAGGGTGGTATGAGGGCCCGACGTCCACAGGAGGGGGTTGTGCTTACAGCCCAACACCGTGCAGGACGTTTGGCATTTGCCAGAGAACACCAAGATTGGCAAATTCGCCACTGGCGCCCTGTGCTCTTCACAGATGAAAGCAGGTTCACACTGAGCACGTGACAGATGTGACAGAGTCTGGAGACGCCGTGGAGAACGTTCTGCTGCCTGCAACATCCTCCAGCATGACCGGTTTGGCGGTGGGTCAGTCATGGTGTGGGGTGGCATTTCTTTGGGGGGCCGCACAGCCCTCCATGTGCTCGCCAGAGGTAGCCTGACTGCCATTAGGCACCGAGATGAGATCCTCAGACCCCTTGTGAGACCATATGCTTGTGCGGTTGGCCTTGGGTTCCTCCTAATGCAAGACAATGCTAGACCTCATGTGGCTGGAGTGTGTCAGCAGTTCCTGCAAGAGGAAGGCATTGATGCTATGGACTGGCCCGCCCGTTCCCCAGACCTGAATCCAATTGAGCACATCTGGGACATCATGTCTCGCTCCATCCACCAACGCCACGTTGCACCACAGACTGTCCAGGAGTTGGCGGATGCTTTAGTCCAGGTCTGGGAGGAGATCCCTCAGGAGACCATCCGCCACCTCATCAGGAGCATGCCCAGGCGTTGTAGGGAGGTCATACAGGCACGTGGAGGCCACACACACTACTGAGCCTCATTTTCACTTGTTTTAAGGACATTACATCAAAGTTGGATCAGCCTGTAGTGTGGTTTTCCACTTTAATTTTGAGTGTGACTCCAAATCCAGACATCCATGGGTTGATAAATTGGATTTCCATTGATTATTTTTGTGTGATTTTGTTGTCAGCACATTCAACTATGTAAAGAAAAAAGTATTTAATAGGATTATTTCTTTCATTCAGATCTAGGATGTGTTGTTTAAGTGTTACCTTCATTTTTTTGAGCAGTGTATGTGTGGCACAATTATTGGCACCCCTTCCTTCAATACTTTGTGCAACTTCCCTTTGCCAAGATAACATCTCTGACTGAGTCTTCTCCTATAATGCGTAATGAGGTTGGAGAACACATGGCAAGGGATCTGAGACCATTCCCCCATACAGAATCTCTCCAGATGCTGAGGTCTACACTTGTTGACTCTCCTCTTCAGCTCATCCCACAGGTTTTCTATGGGGTTTATGTCAGGGGACTGGGATGGCCATGGCAAAACCTTGATTCTGTGGTCAGTGAACCATTTTTGGGTTGATTTTGAGGTGTTCTTTGGATCATTGTCCTGCTGGAAGATCCAACCACGGCCCAGTTTAAGCTTCCTAGCAGAGGCAGTCAGGTTTTGGTTTAATATCTGCTGGTACTTGATGGAGTCCATGATAATATGTTTCCTAACAAGTTGTCCAGGGCCTTTGGAAGAAAAACAGCCCCACAACATCAAAGATCCACCACCATAGTTCACAGTGGGGATGAGGTACTTTTCTGCATGGATATCTTTCTGTCTACGCCAAACCCACCTCTGGTGTTTGTCTCCAAAAAGCTATATTTTGGTCTCATCTGAACATAGAACCCGGTCCAATTGAAAGTTCCAGTAACGTTTGGCAAACTGTAGGCGCTTGAGTTTGTTGTTTGATGACAGCAAAGGATTTTTTCATGTCAACCATCCCAAACAACTTGTGGTTACGTAGGTGGCGTCTGATCGTAGTTTTGGAGACTTTCTGACGCCAAGACCCAACTAACGTCTGCAATTGTCCAGCTGTTATCCTTAGAGATTGTTTTGGCCACTCTAACCATCCTCCTCACTGTGTGTGGGGTCAATATAGACACGTCTTCTTTCAAGCCGATTGTTAACATATTCAGTTGCTTTAAACTTCTTAATTATTGCCCTGATTGTGGAAATGGCCATTTTCAACCGTTGCGCTATGGGAACTTGGCCTGTGTCAGCTCATATTTATACCCCAGTGAAACAGGAAGTCATGGCTTACCACGTAAGTGTTCCTAATTACTCAGGTGAATTTAAAAAACGTAAAATATGAATTTTAATATACATCTGTTAGATTTTACTAATAAGAATTTCTCGGGGTGCCAATAATTGTGGCACACGTTTCGGAGAAAACTTTTTTTTTTTTCAACCATTTTACTTCAATTAAAGGCTCAATTTGTGTGAATATTTTTGAGTGAAACACCAAGAGTATAAACAGCAAATACATTGTTTTCACAGCCCGATTTTGCTCATATTTACCAAGAGTGCCAATATTAGTGGAGGGCACTGTAGATGTGTAATAATGATGTTGAATAATAATAATAAACTACATTGATCAATCTGACTCCATTATCATGTGAGTGCTATAGGGCCCATAATAGAATCCAGTGGATATAGCCAAGGTTGTGAGCCTTGCGTCACCACTCAGAATATTTTAATATGCAAGTGTCTAGGTTTACCATTATGCAATTTCTTCAGAGGCCGAGGAACAAGGAGCTAATATCTTGCAATTGATGTATTAGCATTAAATGATTGAGCAGAGATGCACAGTTAGAGACCGAGCATATATGCTATGAGAGATGTTAGAGACTGTGCATATATGCTTATACAGTGCCTTCAGAAAGTATTTAGACCCCTTGACTTTTTCCACATTTTGTAACGTTACAGCCTTATTCTAAAATTGTCAATACCCCATAATGACAAAGCAAAAACAGATTTGAGATATTTTGCAAAATAAAAAAATAAAAGTCAAAATCACAATTACATTATTCGGACCATTTAAGTATTCAAGTATTCAGACCATTTACTCAGTACTTTGTTGAAGCACCTTTTAGCAGCGATTACAGCCTTGAGTCTTCTTTGGTATGATGCTACAAGCTTTGCACACCTGTATTTGGGAAGTTTCTCCCATTTTTCTCTGCAGATCCTCTCAAGCTCTGTCAGGTTGGATGGGGAGCGTCGTTGTACAGCTATTTTCAGGTCTCCAGAGATGTTTGATTGGGTTCAAGTCTGGGCTCTGGCTGGGCAACTCAAGGACATTCAGAGAAATCCTGAGACACCTTTGATAATTGTCTCCGTACTCAAGAAATGGTGAAACACTATTTATTTATTTATTTTTTAAACCTTTATTTAACTAGGCAAGTCAGTTAAGAACAAATTCTTATTTACAATGACAGCCTACCCCGGCCAAACCCGGACAACACTGGGCCAAATTGTGCGCCGCCTTATGGGACTCTCAATCACGGCCGGATGTGATACAGCCTGGAATGGAACCAGGGACTGTAGTGACGCCTCTTGCACTGAGATGCAGTGCCTTAGAACACTCGGGAGCCCCACTATTTGTGATGGTGTCCTTTGTTCCAATGTATCTGTATGAATCGTCCATTTCTCTCAGTCATAGTTAGTAGAATAATGAATGGATTGGTAAGATTTTAGAAGGTTAGTAGGAAAGTGAATCATGTAAACCATTTACATGTACTCACATTCATGTGAACATTTAGTATTTGAAACTCAAACATTCATTTCGAACATTCGTGAGACGCAGAAAAAGTGAAAAGATGCTGGAGTGCTTGACGCCATCTGTCAAGCATGGTGGAGGCAATGTGATTGTCTGGGGGTGCTTTGGTGGTGGGAGATTTGTACAGGGTAAAAGGGATTTTGAAGAAGGAAGGCTATCTACTATTATTCTGACAGGGACAGGCTATCACTCCATTTTGCAACACTTAATTGGACCCAATTTCCTCCTACACCAGGACAATGACCCAAAGCACAGCTCCAAACTACACAATAACTATTTAGGGAAGAAGCAGTCAGCTGGTATTCTGGTCTATAATGGAGTGGCCAGCACAGTCACCGGATCACAACCCTATTGAGCTGTTGTGGGAGCAGCTTGACCGTATAGTACGTAAGAAGTGCCCATCAAGCCAATCACACTTGTGGGAGGTGCTTCAGGAAGCATGGGGTGAAATCTCTTCAGATTACCTCAACAAATTGACAACTAGAATGCCAAAGGTCTGCAAGGCTGTAATTGCTGCAAATGGAGGATTCTTTGACGAACGCAAAGTTTGAAGGACACAATTATTATTTCAAATAAAAATCTTTATTTATAACCTTGTCAACGTCTTGACTATATTTCCTATTCATTTTGCAACACATTTCATGCATGTTTTCATGGAAAACAAGGACATTTCTAAGTGACCCCAAACTTTTGAACGGTAATGTACATGCTATTCTGCATTTATTTTTGGTTATAATCATGTTACAATGCTGAATGTACAAAACATTAGGAACACCTGCTCTTTCCATGACATAGACTGACTGGTGAATCCAGTTGAAAGCTATTGATGTCACTTGTTAAATCCACTTCACACAGTGTATATGAAGGGGAGGAGACGGGTTAAAGAAGTATTTTTAAGCCTTGAGGCAGTTGAGGCAGTGTGTATGTGTGCCATTCAGAGGGTGAATGGGCAAGACAAAAGATTTAAGTGCCTTTGAATTGTCACGTCCTGGCCAGTATAAGGGTTAATTGTTATTGTAGTTTGGTCAGGACGTGACAGAGGGTATTTGTTTTATGTGGTTCAGGGTGGTGTGTTTGTTAAAAGGGTGTTTGAATAAGTATTCCGGGGTTTTTGGGCACTGTTTGGTTTTCATGTATTTCTATGTTTAGTCTAGTGTGTGTGGTTCTATGTTGAGTTAATTGGGGTTGGACTTCCAATTGAAGGCAGCTGTTTGGTGTTGCCTTTGATTGGAAGTCCCATATTAGTTGGGTGTGTTTGTCTTGTATTTTGTGGGAGATTGTTCTGTGTTTAGCCTTGTGCCTTACCAGACTGTTTTTGTTGATCGTTCGTGTTTTGTTATTTTTGTACGTTCATTTTTGAAAGTAAATAAACATCAAGATGAGCCTGCACAAACCTGCTGCGTTTTGGTCTACCTTTTCAGACGACGATTTCGCATTATCGTCAGAAGACAAAGATAATTGTGACATGAATGGGATATGGTAGTAGGTGCCAGGCTCACCGGTTTGAGTGTGTCAAGAACCATCCAAAGGACATCCAGCCAACTTGACACAATTGTAGGAAGCATTGGAGTCAACATGTGCCAGCATCCCTGTGGAATACATTTGACACCTTGTAGAGTCCATGCCCAGATGAATTGAGGCTGTAAAAGGGGGTGCTACTCAATATTAGGAAGGTGTTCTTAATGTTTTGTATATTCAGTGTACAGTTGAAGTCGGAAGTTTACATACACTTAGGTTGGTTTACATACACTTAGGTTTTTCAACCACTGCACAAATTTCTTGTTAACAAACTATACTTTTGGCAAGTCGGTTAGGACATTTACTTCGTGCATGACACAAGTATTTTTTCCAACAATAGTTTACAGACAGATTATTTCACTTATAATTCACTGTATCACAATTCCAGTGGGTCAGAAGTTTACATACACTAAGTTGACTGTGCCTTTAAACAGCTTGGAAAATTCCAGAAAATTATGTCATGGCTTTAGAAGCTTCTGTTAGGCTAATTGACATAATTTGAGTCAATTGGAGGTGTAGCTGTGGATGTATTTCAAGGCTTACCTTCAAACTCAGTGCCTCTTTGCTTGACATCATGGGAAAATCAAAAGAAATCAGCCAAGACCTCAGAAAAAAATTGTAGACCTCCACAAGTCTGGATCATCCTTGGGAGCAATTTCCAAACGACTGAAGGTACCACGCTCATCTGTACAAACAATAGTACGGAAGTATAAACACCATGGGACCATGCAGCCGTCATACCGCTCAGGAAGGAAACGCGTTTTGTCTCCTAGAGATGAACGTACTTTGGTGTGAATTGTGCAAATCAATCCCAGAACAACAGCAAAGGACCTTGTGAAGATGCTGGAGGAAACAGGTACAAAAGTATCTATATCCACAGTAAAACAAGTCCTATATCGACATAACCTGAAAGGCCGCTCAGCAAGGAAGAAGCCACTGCTCCAAAACCGCCATAAAAAAGCCAGACAACGGTATGCAACTGCACATGGGGACAAAGATCGTAATTTTTGGAGAAATGTCCTCTGGTCTGATAAAACAAAAATAGAACAGTTTGGCCATAATGACCATCATGATGTTTGGAGGAAAAAGGGGGAGGCTTGCAAGCCGAAGAACACCATCCCAACCGTGTAGCACAGAGGTGGCAGCATCATGTTGTGGGGGTGCTTTGCTGCAGGAGGGACTGGTGCACTTCACAAAATAGATGGCATCATGAGAATGGAAGATTATGTGGATATATTGAAGCAACATCTCAAGACATCAGTCAGGAAGTTATAGCTTGGTCGCAAATGGGTCTTCCAAATGGACAATGACCCCAAGCATACATCCAAAGTCGTGGCAAAATGGCCTAAGGACAACCAAGTCAAGGTACTGGAGTGGCCATCACAAAGCCCTGACCTCAATCCTATAGAACATATTTGGGCAGAACTGAAAAAGCGTGTGCGAGCAAGGAGGCCTACAAACCTGACTCAGTTACACCAGCTCTGTCAGGAGGAATGGTTCAAAATTCACCCAACTTATTGTGGGAAGCTTGTGGAAGGCTGCCCGAAATGTTTGACCCAAGTTAACAATTTAAAGGCGATGCTACCAAATACTAATTGAGCGTATGTAAACTTCTGACCCACTGGGAATGTGATGAAAGAAATAAAAGCTGAAATAAATCATTCTCTCTGCTATTATTCTGACAGGGACAGGGAATTTTTACTAGGATTAAATGTCTGGAATTGTGAAAAACGTAGTTTAAATGTATTTGGCTAAGATGTATGCAAACTTCCGACTTCAACTGTATGTTCAAACTATTGTCACCAATCAACTGCATTACACTGAAAATAATAAAATTTCAGATGCTAATCTGGTCGACGACATTAGCTAGCTAAATTGGTTAGCTAACAAAACCCATTATGATGGTAAGCTAGCATGCTAGCTAGCCTGACTGCTACTTCAGTAATAATTGTTTGCAACAATAACAGCTGAGTTTAATGTCTTAAACAGTCCAAAACAACATATACTGTAAGCATGTTAGAAAAAAAACAATTATTATGAAATGTACATGGAAAATGCAAATCACTACAGAATCCGTCTAGCTGGTTACACTTTCCTTGTTCCTTGTTCTGTACAGTGGCTTTCCTTGTTCCTTGTTCTGTACAGTGGCTTTCCTTGTTCCTTGTTCTGTACAGTGGCTTTCCTTGTTCCTTGTTCCTTGTTCTGTACAGTGACGTTCCTTGTTCCTTGTTCTGTACAGTGGCTTTCCTTGTTCCTTGTTCTGTACAGTGACTTTCCTTGTTCCTTGTTCTGTAAAGTGACTTTCCTTGTTCCTTGTTCTGTACAGTGGCTTTCCTTGTTCCTTGTTCTGTACAGTGACTTTCCTTGTTCCTTGTTCTGTAAAGTGACTTTCCTTGTTCCTTGTTCTGTACAGTGGCTTTCCTTGTTCCTTGTTCTGTACAGTGGCTTTCCTTGTTCCTTGTTCTGTACAGTGGCTTTCCTTGTTCCTTGTTCTGTACAGTGGCTTTCCTTGTTCCTTGTTCTGTACAGTGACTTTCCTTGTTCCTTGTTCTGTACAGTGGCTTTCCTTGACAGAGATGTCCTTGCATCCAGAAAACTAGACATCCCTCTCTCCTCAAGATGTTTCGCTCTTTCAACAAGATGTCCCTTTCAACATCCCCTCTAGGGCTCCCCTAGTGGTCAATGATAACAGTACAAACCCCTCTCTCCCCTTTCAACGAGATGTCCCTTTCAACATCCCCTCTAGGGCTCCCCTAGTGGTCAATGATAACAGTACAAACCCCTCTCTCCCCTTTCAACGGGATGTCCCTTTGAACATCCCCTCTAGGGCTCCCCTAGTGGTCAATGATAGCAGTACAAACCCCTCTCTCCCTTTTCAATGGTGACGTCCAGCTCAACATCCATTCAACGGCTCTCCTAGTGGTCAAAGCTGAGCGGTACACATCCCCCCACTCAGAGAAGTCTCGCTCTTTCAACAGGATGTCCAGGTGCTCAGTACGGAAGGTCTTTGTCTTCCTCAGAGTTATAGCTGCCCCTCTGTCTGCAGATGGAAGGAGCCGAGATTTGGGACGTAAGGGGAGGATTACTTTGATGGACTTTATAGCAGAAATGAATGAAGTGTTGATGAAGAGTCTAATAAAAACCATGAGCTGGGCTTTTTTTCCCCCAAAACGTTGGTAGAGGTTCTGACTAATGGTGAGTAAACTGAGGGCTATAAAAATTAAATAAATATAATTTATTGGGTAAACCACCAATGTTTCGGCATCACCCTGAAGAAGGCACAGTGATGTGCCTTACAGTGAAATGCTTGCTTACAAGCCCTTAACCAACAATGCAGTTTTAAGAAAATACCAAAAAAGTAAGAGATAATAATAACAAATCATTAAAGAGCAGCAGTAAATAGCAATAGCGGGGCTATATACAGGGGGTGTCATGCCTGCTCCCGCTCTCCCCACCCAGCGATTGAGGGTGCCAGGCTCCCCAGCATTGCACACTCCTGCCACCATCATTACGCACACCTGCCTTCCCCCCGTCACGCGCATCAGCGATTATTGGACTCACTTGGACTCTATCCCCTCTGTCATTACCTTCCCTATATATATGTCTGGTTCCCCGCTCTGTTCCCTGCTTCAGCACTGTATGTCGTATGTCGTTGTTTACCCGTGTGCTGACGCTTTGCCTGTCTTGTTACATGTTTGTTCCTGATTAAATGTTGACTCCCCATACCTGCTTCTCATCTCCAGCGTTGGTCCTTACAGGGGGTGAATCAATGTACAGAGTCAATGTGCGGGGGCACCGGTGTCGAGGTAATTGGGGTAAGATGTACATGTAGGTAGAGTTATTAAAGTGACTATAAATAGATAGTAACAGAGAGTAGCAGCAGCGTAGAAGAAGGGGCTGGGGGGTGGGGCAATGCCAATAGTCTGGGTGGTCATTTGATTGGGTGTTCAGGAGTCTTATTGCTTGAGGGATGAAGCTGTTTAGAAGCCTCTTGGACCTAGACTTGGCTCTGCTTTCTGTGCGGTAGCAGAGAGAACAGTCTATGACTAGGGTGGCTGGAGTCTGACAATTTTTAGGGCCTTCCTCTGACACCGCCTGGTATAGAGGTCCTGGATGGCAGGAAGCTTGGCCCTGGTGATGTACTGGGCCATACGCACTACCCTCTGTAATGCCATGCGGTCGGAGGCTGAGCAGTTGCCATACCAGGCAGGGATGCAACCAGTCAGGATGCTCTCGTTGGTGCAGCTGTAAAACCATCTGAGGATCTGAGGACCCATTGCCAAATCTTTTTAGTCTCATCAAGGAGGAATAGGTTTTGTCGTGTCCTCTTCATGACTGTCTTGGTGTGCTTGAACCATGTTAGTTTGTTGGTGATGTGGACGCCAAAGAATTTGAAGCTTTCAACTTGCTCCACTACAGCCCCGTCAATGAGAATGGGGCCGTGCTCTGTCCTCCTTTTACTGTAGATCATAATCAGCTCCTTTGTCTTGATCACGTTGAGCTGTAGTCAATGAATAGCATTCTCACATAGGTGTTTCTTTTGTCCAGGTGTGAAAGGGCAGTGTGGAGGGCAGTAGAGAGTGCATCATCTGTGGATCTGTTGGTGCAGTATGCAAATTAGAGTGGGTCTAGGGTTTCTGGGATAATGTTGTCGATGTGAGCCATGACCAGCCTTTCAAAGCATTTCATGATTAGAGACATGAGTGCTACGGGTTGGTAGTCATTTAGGCAGGTTACTTTAGTGTTCTTGGGCACAAGGACTATGGTGGTCGGATTGAAACATGTTGGTATTACAGACTCCGACAGGGAGAGGTTGTAAATGTCAGTGAAGACACTTACCAGTTGGTCAGTGACTGATGTGGTGTACTCCTCAATGCCATCGGAAGAATCCCGGAACATATTCCAGTCTGTGATAGCAAAACAGTCCTGTAGTTTAGCATCTGCTTCATCTGACCACTTTTTTATAGACAAAGTCCCTGGTGCTTTCTGCTTTATTTTTTGCTTGTAAGCAGGAATCAGGAGGATAGAATTATGGTCAGATTTGCCAAATGGAGGGCGAGGGAGCCCTTTGAACGCATCTCTGTGTGGAGTAAAGGTGGTCCAGACTTTTTTCCCCTCTGGTTGCACATTTAACATGCTGATAGAAATGAGGTAAAATTGATTTAAGTTTCCCTGCATTAAAGTCCCCAGCCACTAGGAGCTGGCGCTGGATGAGAATTTTTCTGTTTGCTCATGGCGGTATACAGCTCATTGAGCAAGGTTTTAGTGCCAGCATCGGTCTGTGGTGGTATGTAGACAATTACGAATAATACAGATGAGAACTCTCTAGGTAGATAGTGTGGTCTACAGCGTATCATGAGATACTCTACCTCAGGCGAGCAAAACCGCAAGACTTCCTTAGATATCGTGCACCAGCTGTTGTTTAGAAATATACAGTCATGGCCAAAAGTTTTGAGAATGACACAAATATTAATTTCCACAAAGTTTGCTGCTTCAGTGTCTTAAGATATTTTTGTCAGAAGTATAATTACAAGCATTTCATATGTGTCAAATGCTTTTATTAACAATTACATGAAGTTGATGCAGAGTCAATATTTGCAATGTTGACCCTTCTTTTTCAAGACCTCTGGCATGCTGGCATGCTGTCAATTAACTTCTGGGCCACATCCTGACTGATGTCAGCCCATTCTTGCATAATCAATGCTTGGAGTTTGACAGAATTTGTGGGTTTTTGTTTGTCCACCCGCCTCTTGAGGATTGACCACAAGTTCTCAATGGGATTAAGGTCTGGGGAGTTTTCTGGCCATGGACCCAAAATATCGATGTTTTGTTCCCCGAGCCACTTAGCTATCACTTTTGCCTTATGGCAAGGTGCTCCATCATGCTGGAAAAGGCATTGTTCATCACCAAACTGTTCCTGGATGGTTGGGAGAAGTTGCTCTCGGAGGATGTGTTGGTACCATTCTTTATTCATGGCTGTGTTCTTAGGCAAAATTGTGAGTGAGCCCACTCCCTTGGCTGGTAGCACTCACCTTGTCTTCTCCGGACAAGCTTTTTTTCCGGATGCCCCAAACAATCGGAAAGGGGATTCATCAGAGAAAATGACTTTACCCCAGTCCTCAGCAGTCCAATCCCTGTACCTTTTGCAGAATATCAGTCTGTCCCTGATGTTTTTCCTGGAGAGAAGTGGCTTCTTTGCTGCCCTTCTTGACACCTGGCCATCCTCCAAAAGTCTTCGCCTCACTGTGCGTGCAGATGCGCTCACACCTGCCTGCTGCCATTCCTGAGCAAGCTCTGTACTGGTGGGGCCCCGATCCCGCAGCTGAATCAACTTTAGAAGATGGTCCTGGCTCTTGCTGGACTTTCTTGGGCACCCTGAAGCCTTCTTCACAACAATTGAACCGCTCTCCTTGAAGTTGTTGATGATCCGATAAAGGGTTTAGGTTCAATCTTACTGGCAGAAATATCCTTGCCTGTGAAGCCCTTTTCTGCAAAGCAATGATAACGGCACGTGTTTCCTTGCAGTTAACCATGATTGACAGAGGAAGAACAATGATTCCAAGCATCACCCTCCGTTTGAAGCTTCCAGTCTGTTATTCAAACTCAATCAGCATGACAGAGTGATCTCCAGCCTTGTCCTCGTCAACACTCACACCTGTGGGTTAGAGAGAATCTCTGACATGATGTCAGCTGGTCTTTTTGTGGCAGGGCTGAAATGCAGTGGAAATATTTTTGGGGGATTCCGTTCATTTGCATGGCAAAGAGGGACTTTGCAATTAATTGCAATTCATCTGATCACTCTTCATAACATTCTGGAGAATATGCAAATTGCCATCATACAAACTGAGGCAGCAGACTTTGTGAAAATGTATATTTGTGTCATTCTCAAAACTTTTGGCCATGACTGTACACAGGCCCCCGCCCTGTGTCTTACCAGAGGCTGCAGTTCTATCCTGCCAATAGAGTGTATAACCCGCCAGCTGTATGTTATTGATGTCGTCGTTCAGCCACGAGTCGGTGAAACATAGGATATTACAGTTTTTAATGTCCCGTTGGAAGGATATAAGTGTTTTCCGTTTGTCCCATTTATTTTCCAGCGATTGAACGTTAACTAGCATTACGGAGGGCAAAGGCAGGTTAGCCACTCGTGGCCTGATCCTCACAAGGCACCCTGATCTCTTTCCGCGAAATCTCAGTTTCCTTCTCAAACGAATGACTGTGATGAGGGTCTGTTTGGGTGTTTGGAGTATATCCTTCCCATCCGACTCATTAAAGTAAAATGATTCGTCCAATTTGAGGTGAGTAATCGCCGTTCTGATGTCCAGAAGCTCTTTTCGGTCATAAGAGACGGAAGCAGCAACATTATGTACAAAACAAGTTACGAACAACGTGAAAAAACAAACAAAATAGAACGGTTGGTTAAGAGACAATAAAACAGCAGCCATCTCCTCCGATGCCATCTTCCAATTTATAGCAATGGTTATCAACTGTACTGCAGGGATGGAACGCAAGTATAATTGAGTTCTACTCCAGTCTAGTAGGTGGCGGTAATGCAACATTGCACGCCAACTGCCGTTAAACCTCATCGAAGAAGAAGAATCTAGTGGCCCACGTGACACGGGACGCTTCTTCAACAACAACACGGCTACTGATTCATTCAGTCGCCACTCCGTAGCTAGCCAACGTAAAACCAAAACATTGAAGCTCTTTAGACCATTTTTGTGTCTATTGATCTCGGTGTAATTTGCTTGTTAAGTTTACACATGTGTTAAGGTTGATTATACTGAGCCTAGCACTAGGCTAATGCTAATTTTAGGTAGCCCAACCATGAACTCACAAAGACACTCAACCATTAACTCACAAAGATACTTCTCCCCTGTTAAAGAAGAGGAGATCTGCTGGACGGAGAAAGAAGCTCTGGGTCTGAACATTGTCGTAAAAGAGGAAGAGGAGAATATTACAGTGAAAGAAGAGGAAGAAGCTTTCAGAAAAAAACAGGAGGACGAGGAGGCTTTCACGTTGAAAGAAGAGGAGGATGTTACAGTGAAAGAAGAGAAAGAACCTTTTGGAGTGAAAGAGGAAAAGGAGGCTATCTCAATAAAAGAGGAGGAAAATGTTTTGGGAGTGAAAAAGGAGGAGGTTGAAGGAGAGGAAGTGGAGACTGGAGATCTGATTGACACTAGTGAGTATTGTCTTAAACACGGACACACAACTCAGTTGTTGAATTAATGTATGGTTTTAAAGCCAAAGGGGCATTCCACCATAGTTTTACAATTAAATATGTTGTTCAGTACCGTAGGAATTGTTAAATGGGAAATCTGCGATTGGTACCTACATGTTTGGACTTTTAAATGAATGATACAGAGGCCTAGCCATTGATTCTTAGAGAATATAACTTAGAAATACCCAATGAGCTTAGTTCAACTGTCCTACCTCACCAGAACCCAAACCTGGTGTACTCCATTGTGTGTAAACAATGTAATTGTAAACAAACACTGTATAGCCTCAAAACGTGGTTGAAATTGTCATTTTGATCTCAGGCATGGTCAGTCCTTGCATCCATAGCTCTGTCTATGAATTTGAGAGTGGTTACCTTTCTCCAAACTCATCCATCAGTGACAGTGGTGGGAAAAAGTACCCAATTGTCATACTTGAGTAAAAGTAAAGATACCTTAATAGAAAATTACTCAAGTGAAAGTAACCCAGTAAAACACTACTTGAGTAAGTCTTAGGTATATTTAAAACCAAATATTTTAACTATCAAAAGTAAATGTCATTGCTAAAATATACTGAAGTATAAAAAGTAAAAGTTTAAATAATTTCACATTCCTTATATTAAGCATACCTGACCGCACAATTGTCAATTTAATTAATACATTTTTTGATAACCAGGGGCACACTCCAACACTCAGACATAATTTACAAACAAATCATTTGTGTTTTAGTTAGTCTGCCAGATCAGAGGCAGTATGATAAGTGCGTGAATTGAATCAGTTTCCTGTCCTGTTAAGCATTCGAAATGTAACAAGTACTTTTGGGTGTCAGGAGTAAAAAGTACATTATTTTCTTTAGGAATGTAGTGGAGTAAAAGTTGTAAAAAAATTATAAATAGTAAAGTACAGATAACCCCAAAAAATGACTTAAGTAGTACTTTAAAGTATTTTTACTTACATACTTTTCACTACTGCAAGGTGACGCTAAAACTTTTAATTTAGCCTCTATACTCCACCGTTTTAGATTTGAGCTCAAATGTTTCATGAGGCGACAGTACAGAATACCCTCCAACCTTTTGTTGGAGGGTAAACAAGAATATAATATGTTTCTACATGCTACCAGGATTACGGATTATCATAAATGAATTGTGAATATTGATGACTAAGAAAGTTAGAGACATAAACCTCAGACCCCCTAAGACATGCTAACCTCTCACCATTACAGAGGCATAAACCTCAGACCCCCTAAGACATGCTAACCTTTCACCATTACAGAGGCATAAACCTCAGACCCCCTGAGACATGCTAACCTCTCACCATTACAGAGGCATAAACCTCAGACCCCCTGAGACATGCTAACCTCTCACCATTACAGAGGCATAAACCTCAGACCCCCTGAGACATGCTAACCTCTCACCATTACAGAGGCATAAACCTCAGACCCCCTGAGACATGCTAACCTCTCACCATTACAGAGGCATAAACCTCAGACCCCCTGAGACATGCTAACCTCTCACCATTACAGAGGCATAAACCTCAGACCCCCTAAGACATGCTAACCTCTCACCATTACAGAGGCATAAACCTCAGACCCCCTGAGACATGCTAACCTCTCACCATTACAGAGGCATAAACCTCAGACCCCCTGAGACATGCTAACCTCTCACCATTACAGAGGCATAAACCTCAGACCCCCTAAGACATGCTAACCTCTCACCATTACAGAGGCATAAACCTCAGACCCCCTAAGACATGCTAACCTCTCACCATTACAGAGGCATAAACCTCAGACCCCCTAAGACATGCTAACCTCTCACCATTACAGAGGCATAAACCTCAGACCCCCTGAGACATGCTAACCTCTCACCATTACAGAGGCATAAACCTCAGACCCCCTGAGACATGCTAACCTCTCACCATTACAGAGGCATAAACCTCAGACCCCCTAAGACATGCTAACCTCTCACCATTACAGAGGCATAAACCTCAGACCCCCTGAGACATGCTAACCTCTCACCATTACAGAGGCATAAACCTCAGACCCCCTGAGACATGCTAACCTCTCACCATTACAGAGGCATAAACCTCAGACCCCCTGAGACATGCTAACCTCTCACCATTACCAATAACAGGGTAGGTTAGAATTTTTTTGTGGTATGATATTCATGCCTCTAACTTTCTCACTAATCATTATTCATGATTCATTCATGATTATCTGTAACCATAGCAGCATCAACATGAATATAGAAGTGTTCAGAAACATGTACTATTCTTGTTTACAATAAAAGTGACTCCAAAATGACATAATACATTATTTAACATTCATTTATATTAGGCACAACATAATCTAAAACACAACCAAAGCAAATTGCAAATTGCATCCGAGAAGTTTGAGTCACAAACTTGATGAGGTCATTGCGTGCTATGAATATGGGACCAAATTCTACACGTTTGACTACTTTAATACACATACAGGCCTAAGTCAATTTGTCCAAGTACTTTTGACACCTTTTAAATGGGGAGACTAGATTTCATTTCTAAATGGTAAAACCGATATGGTCATTTCCATGTAAAAGGACCAATGAGCACCAACGAGAAGTTCATGTGAAATTGGGTATCAAATGAAAGCTAAGAGATTGTATATATATATTTTTTTAAATTAAGGCATATGTACATTTGAACCATTTTCCATCCCTATAAATTAGGAATAAGTAAAGGCTTTGATTTATTGTCAAACAGATGAAAAGGGGAACCTTAGAGAACCTCTGAGACCCCTTTAGAAGGTATCAGAAATACATCAAAACACAATGTTGAAGTAAAGGCCCCTGCCAACTAATATCAACACTTATATTTAGTTGTGGATATTTTTTTTCTGCCACTTTGAAATGGAACTGGTAGTGTTTTTAACTATTTTGCAGATATGAAGGAAACAGTCAATCATAATATCAGTCAAATTCCCAGTTTATGCTACAAAACCAACTCTATATGAGGTTTTTAAAATAGGTTCTACTTGATTCAACGTTCCATGATGTACACTAAGGCATTGTTGGTAGAATAGATGGATGCAGTTCAATGCATGATTAATATAATTCACCAATACATTTCTTGGTAGTCCAAAACATATTGCTATCAGGTTGTAAATTACAGCTGGCCTGGTACATTGTTTGCTGCCTCCATTCGGGATGCACTGTTTCAGTTTCAATGACTCAATATTTTGGACAAAAACAGATGAATGTAATGAAGGCTGGGAATGTCAATACAATCAGATTAGCAAGGCAAATGATCACAAGTCAGTGGCTAATAGGCTAGCGTATCTATGTATGTAGCTCTTTATTTAGCATGCTAAAAACATGGAGCCTAACCTTAGCTAGCTAGGTGCTGGGAGGATGTCATGTCATTGGAGGAGTGGGTGAGTGACTGACTTTTCCCCTCATCGTTTTTTTGGTGGCTACACAGCTAGAGATATCGGTGTCATTTGGTTAGCTAGCAAGAAATGCGAATTGCTATTGTTAGGTTGCGTCAATCGAATCTGGTATCAGAACAGAATTTAACACTAGGCTACTAAATATATTTTCAGCTGTTTATTAATAGAATTAGTCAAGCAGAATAAATGGTAAATGCAATTTTCGTATATACGGGTTCACTGTAACACCTCGCAGGGCAAACAGAGAACTAACTGTTCAAACACAAAGTTATTTTTTAATGCTCTGACAGATAGTTCCTGCTCAGAGCGGGCCTGTCAGAGTAGAGGCTGAGCGTGGTTTAGACTTGCTCAGCCTATCGCAGGCGCACAGGCTGGTCCCAGCCTCTTGGCACATCACTGTTGCCAGGCGTAGTTGTCTTCCAGCTTATCTTCGTGTTTTTCACCCAAAAGTCAGTAACCCCAAGGACAGTCTTTTTATTATGCTACAGTTATTCTCCCCTATATCAGTTCCTCACGAACACATGTCCTTGAGCGGCTTCACAACCAGGCATTGTGTGTGTCACGAGTCTACTCAGCCTACACCCTAGCTGCCCAGCAACCCTCCAGTTAGTCACATCTATTCTATGTTAATGCAATACAAACCTGTTATGTTTAACATTAATGTATTCATATGCTATGCAACACATCTAGTTTAATGAAATATAACCCAACACTATGCTAGCTAGCTATGCTGAACTTGAACGACTGTTATCCAGTTAGCATATCTCTTCAGACATTCACCCTGGCTAGCTACTCCGATTTCAGAGCACTCTCGTCTGAGTGTGCCAGAGCGCAGAATAACTGATGATTTTACGAACACGCCAACACCCGTTGAATATGGCCGGTGTCAGTAAACGTTGGCAAAAAAAGTAAGTTAGTCACGAACCGGCTAGATAACATGTAAACAGCTTAACCAGCTCTGCTAGGATGAGGAAAATGTTCCGAGTGAGGTCTTCTCTCATTTGTATCTGGAAGTAGCTAGCCAACTTTAGCCAGTTAGCTTGGGTGCTTGGTTGGGACAAGCATACATTGGCAGAGAAGCTGCAGAAGGACAAACAGGCTGGTTACTATTGCATACCCATCGTTTATCAGTGCAATTTTGACATTTGAGAGGGTTTTATCTAATGTTCCTTTGTTAGATTTTAGCTCATCCTTGGTCTGGCTAGCATTAGTTGTTCTTCTTGTTGTTGTGCATATAGGGAAATATAGCCTACCTTTTCATGGCTGTTTGATCAAAAGGACTGTAAAGTTCCCAAATGTAAAGAGGACTCCCGTGGTGTTTCCATAGTTACAGAAATCCATCCAGGTGCATTTTGTGGCTTTTTGCCAAATGTGTTCTAAAGATCAACAGTTGTAAACACACAGATCTACTGTAGCTCTGATTGGCTATAGCGCACCGTGTAGACTCTGGGTCCTGCCTGTAAACACACAGTCCAGTTCAAAGTGAATGATGTCAGGGCCCGTGTAGCAAATGGCTCGTTTGTATAAAGAGCTACTGTAGCTCTGATTGGCTATAGCGCACCGTGTAGACTCTGGTCCTGGACGAGACAGATGTTTTTATAAGATTGTATTTACTACAGAGTCTATTCATTCTCCAAACACACGACCACTTTCCCACTCTGTTTTGCTATAGAATGTTCACAAATGCCTCAGTATAGGTAATTCCCAAACAGTATAAGAATTTATAAAAACGTGAAAATGACCATATCTAAGTGCTCGCTTGTCAGAAATTGTAAAACAAAAAGTGTCATATTCTTCCTGGGGGTGTATATGAACAACTTTCAATGCAATGTAACGAAACAAAACTAATTATGCAAGAATTAGTATGCAAAACTAACTACGCGAGAGATTTTGTTGTAGGCAGAACGCTATTGTATTGACAGGCACGACTCAGGCCCATACTCTACACAGACCGGTGCGCCATAACCAGTCAGAGCTGCAGTAGGCCTATATGCAAATAAACAATTGCCATATATGGATCTGCGCTGTTCATTTTGAACTGGACTGTGTTTACAGCATGAGCAGTCGTGAGTAGATGCGCTTGTTTTGAGATCAAAGCGAGAGCTGCATGTAGCCACGTGGGCACATTTGTGCATTTGTTCATATCGTTTGCTAATTAGTGAGTTATTAGCCCAGTTATAGATCATTTGTAGTCAGCAATAGGGGAGGGATTGTTTCCTTCAAGAGCACAAAATGTGTACATTTCTAGCCATCTTTGAAAAGAGAGTCAGGTAAAGAGCTTTTTTTGTCTTAGGGGCAGTGAGTAGCTAAGTAGCCAATAGGCAGAGGGTAGCATAATGTGTCTGATTCTCTGTAATAAAGATATGGGAATAATTATGCATTTTATTTTGTAAATTGGTTTCTTGCATCAAACAACACAACATTTTCATTCACCTCCTTGTCTGAAGGACAAGTGGATAAACAGGTTAATGTAAAGCCCTGATGTTTTTTTCTCTCCAAAAGTCTCATGGAATGTAGACCTACATTGAACACCACACTTTGGCTGCTACTGTAGCCTGAACAATAGAACAGCTATTTCCATGTTAAAATGTTATGGGATGCATTTTTTCCATGGTAGGCCACTCTGGTAGGCCTACATTATGATCAAATAGCCACAGTAGCGTACTTGACCACTGGCATGATGACTCCTTGCTGTCCCCAGTCCACCTGGCCATGCTGCTGCTCCAGTTTCAACTGTTCTGCCTGCGGCTACGGAACCCTGACCTGTTCACCGGACGTGCTTGTTGCACCCTCGACAATTACTATGATTATTATTATTTGACCATGCTGGTCATTTACGAACATTTTAACATCTTGACTATGTTCTGTTATAATATCCACCCGGCACAGCCAGAAGAGGACTGGCCACCCCTCATAGCCTGGTTCCTCTCTAGGTTTCTTCCTAGGTTTTTGGCCTTTCTCAGGAGTTTTTCCTAGGGAGTTTTTCCCAGCCACCGTGCTTCTTTCACATGCATTGCTTGCTGTTTGGGGTTTTAGGCTGGGTTTCTGTACAGCACTTTGAGATTTCAGCTGATGTACGAAGGGCTATATAAATAAATTTGATTTGATTTGATTTGATTTGATTTGTTAACTGTAACTTAAAGCGGGTACAGCCTTCAGTCAACGTGCGCCGGAAATTGCACAGAATTTTCACAACATTCAAGTTTGCACTCACACACCTTAAATTTGCTCAGTTATAAAAAAAATATATATATATTAGATGTAACATTTGTGTCCTCCACCAACTGCTGTTTTCAGCTCTCACCATAGGCTTTTAATGTTTCTGATCTGGACGCCTGGTGACTCCAGAACAGTCCCGCGTCTCTTCTTAACCATTCCTGGGTGCATTTTCATGTGTGTTTGGGGTCGTTGTCCTGCTGGAAGAGCCACAACCTTCAGTGGAGACCCAGTTTTTGGCCACTCTGATAATCTGCAGATTTCATGATGTCTTGCACACGTTCAAGGCCCCCAGTACCAGAGGCAGCAAAGCAACCTAGTACATCATTTTTATAAAACAAATCAAGAAATAATCAAATAGTTTGACAACACTGTATGGAAGGTTTTAAATTATATCAAACTCAAACTGTTTATCTTTTCCAGTGATGAAGACATGAATGTCTCATGGTATGGTGGGGTATGTAAAATGGGTCAACTTTGAGCACATTTATCTCCTGTATGTTTTGGCATTGAAGTCCAAAAAGTCACTTTCTGAGCACTACTTCCATTGGCAAACATGTATGGAAATGTCATTTAAAAAAATAAATATATCAAAAGGGATGCTTTCAAAAATGTATTGGATTTACCCTACATCCACTTTGTCACAACAAGCTTTCTTTTATTGAGGGATCTAGTCTGGATTAAACCTCATAGGAAGACCGTTTTATCATGTGGAGGTTTCATTCAGGTCTCTGTTTAACTAGATACTCTGTCTGTTCTTGGCAGGAGAAAGACCAGACTCTCACTCTGACCGCGGGAAGAGTCCTTCAGGGGAACCAGACTTGGAGACGCCCAAACCAGCAAGACAACATCACTGCTCCCACTGTGGAAAGAGTTTTAGCTGGTTAGGGTACCTAAAACGGCATGAGAGGACACACACAGGAGAAAAGCCTTTCCAATGTTCTCAGTGTGGAAAGAATTTTACCGTGTTAGTTAACCTGAAAAGGCATGAGAAAATACACTCTGGAGAAAAGCCTTATCACTGTTCCCACTGTGGAAAGAGTTTTACTCAGTTAGGGAACCTAAAACAGCATGAGTGGACACACACAGGAGAAAAGCCTTACCACTGCTTCCAATGTGAAAATAGATTTTCACGATCAGTGGACCTCAAAGCTCACGAGAGAACACACACAGGAGAAAAGCCTTTCCAATGTTCCCAGTGTGGAAAGAGTTTTACCGTGGTAGCTAACTTGAAAAGGCATGAGAGAATACACACTGGAGAAAAGCCATTCCAATGTTCCCATTGTGGAAAGAGTTTTACTCAGTTAGGGCATCTAAAAAAGCACGAGTGGACACACACAGGAGAAAAGCCTTATCACTGTTCCCACTGTGGAAAGAGATTTTCACGATCAGGGGACCTAAAAACTCATGAGACAACACACACACAGGAGAAAAGCCTTTCCAATGTTCCCAGTGTAGAAAGAGTTATATTAAGTCACGGTACATAAAAGAGCATAAGAGAATACACACAGGGGAAAGCTTATCCAATGTTCTTAGTGTGGTGAAGGGTTCTCTCAAATAGATGGTATGAAGATAGTTGAGAACAAAGCCTTATGTCCCTACAGTGGAGAGTGTTTTACCATGTTAGTTAACCTGAAAATACATAAAAGAATACACTCTGGAGAATAGCCTTTCCACTGCTCCTAATATGAAAATACTTTTACCAGGTTTACATGAGGGGTCACAGAGAAGAGAAGCACTACCACTGGTCCCACTGTGGAACAAGTTTTAACCAGTTAGAGAAGATGAAATCACACAAGGTGATAGAGGCTGTGTTCTGTTTTTGACTGATCATTTGGGTTTTTCTTTATGCCACCTGAAATCAAATAGTTTATATGAAATCTTCCTATAAAAATAGGCCTACTTAAAAAAAAATCATCTTGAGACATTAAAAAATAGCTCAAAGTCTGGGTATGTCTGGGTAGAATGGTAGGAGGTAACACAATGGGTATCTCTGGGTAGCCTTTTGACCTTCTATTAAAACAGGTTTTGCTCTTTGGTCTTCTATGGGTGAATAGAGGATTGTACTGTAGATGTAAGGATGGAGAAATTATTGTATATTTAAGGATGGTTTCACTAGGGTGGATAGAGGATTGTAGAGATAAGGATGGTTTCACTAGGGTGGATAGATGATTGTAGATGTAAGGATGGTTTCACTAGGATATTGAATGGAAACCGAAACAGGGTCAAACAAGGAATATCCACATGGGCACTAAATGAAATACACTTCAACAAAGTTCTAAAACTATATACAATACACTTGGTAATGTTTCTAGCAATAAACAGGCTTTGAATATCACTTAGCACTCTTAACCAGAGGTAACTACAAACAATATACATCTACTATAACAATACTAAAGAGATACCTTGGCCACCACACACCACATTCATGTCATACTCACAGTCAATAACACATCTCTAGGGTTCCATGCTGGTCCATACTCACAGTCAATAACACGTCTCTAGGGTTCCATGCTGGTTTGGTTGAGAGAGGATTGATGACTGCAGATGGGGGCATTTAAAGGGCTAGCCCCACCCCTTTCAGGTTGAAGAGGTATCGTAGCAGTGTGTTTCTTTAATTGATGGATATCATAGCAGTGTGTTTCTTTAATTGATGGATATCATAGCAGTGTGTTTCTTTAATTGATGGATATCATAGGAGTGTATTTCTTTAATTGATGGATATGATAGCAGTGTATTTCTTTAATTGAACAGGATTACACTACATGTACATCAGTTCACATTAGTTACTGGGTAAACAATATGACCCAGTGTACAGAACAGGATTAGACTACATGTACATCAGTTCACATTAGTTACTGGGTAAACAATATGACCCAGTGTACAGAACAGGATTACACTACATGTACATCAGTTCACATTAGTTACTGGGTTAACAATATGACCCAGTGTACAGAACAGGATTAGACTACATGTACATCAGTTCACATTAGTTACTGGGTAAACAATATGACCCAGTGTATAGAACAGGATTACACTACATGTACATCAGTTCACATTAGTTACTGAGTTAACAATATGACCCAGTGTACAGAACAGGATTAGACTACATGTACATCAGTTCACATTAGTTACTGGGTAAACAATATGACCCAGTGTATAGAACAGGATTAGACTACATGTACATCAGTTCACATTAGTTACTGGGTTAACAATATGACCCAGTGTATAGAACAGGATTAGACTACATGTACATCAGTTCACATTAGTTACTGGGTTAACAATATGACCCAGTGTATAGAACAGGATTACACTACATGTACATCAGTTCACATTAGTTACTGAGTAAACAATATGACCCAGTGTACAGAACAGGATTACACTACATGTACATCAGTTCACATTAGTTACTGGGTAAACAATATGACCCAGTGTATAGAACAGGATTACACTACATGTACATCAGTTCACATTAGTTACTGGGTTAACAATATGACCCAGTGTATAGAACAGGATTAGACTACATGTACATCAGTTCACATTAGTTACTGGGTTAACAATATGACCCAGTGTATAGAACAGGATTACACTACATGTACATCAGTTCACATTAGTTACTGGGTAAACAATATGACCCAGTGTACAGAACAGGATTACACTACATGTACATCAGTTCACATTAGTTACTGAGTAAACAATATGACCCAGTGCATTCAAGTGAAATTACTGACTAAAATTACATTTCATTTAACATTGAGCTGTAGAATACAATTTCACTGAATAAACCTCATGACTTTAAAATTGGCAATAACCCATGTGTAGCCTACAATATGTACTGTATTACATTTCAGTCACACTTAAAATTAACAGACAATCAACAATGGTAGAATTTGTTTGGTGACAACAATGTTACAGACAAGAAACACTGTAGGCTTTAACATGGGGCATAACATTACATCCAGATAAATACAATAAAAACATTAGTTATATTGTCGCAAGTAGGCTATTTCATTTATTTATGTTCGAATTTTTTGTTGTTGTTATACCCATAATGCAACAAACTTTTGAAGACGGTGACCAACGTTGGTCAACTTCTTGACAAAAGTGATCTGCTTTAACGCGCCCGCTGATAACTAATCCAATATTTATCATTGCCGTCGTTTTCAATAGGAGAAAAATGAATCATAGTGGGCAAAACAAATAAGCAGTTGCGGCAGAGCCGAACACATGTTGGCAACATAATATTGGCGAGTTTTAGCATTTTTCCGTTATGGAACGTCTACTCTGTGACGTGTGCAATATCTCAATTCGCCCTTGCGTTCCGAAACAACTACATTCATAGAAACATTTTATAAAGGATGAACTCTACAAAACTTAGTGCACTCTGTTGGTAATATATTCTATTTTTGGGAAGAGAAAACTATATTGAGATTGAATGTTTAATCGGAGAGAAAATTAGCTCCATCTTCTCCTACTTCATGCCACTGGACTTCCTCTAATTACCATATTTGATGGCGAGACTAAGTTTAAATGGTTGCTTCAGATTTATAGCCCCTAAAAAAAAGGCTAAAAAGCGTTCAAATGCTAGTCGGAACTCGAAAATTTGGAAATGTCTGACTTGCTAACTGGTTGAACATGTCTGGCACGTTAACGCGGCATCCGACAATTTGATTTCCATGTGTTCTGACAACATTGATAAGATGTTGTCATGAAAAACATTCACTACCTCGTGCATGTTCCCATCAGTATTATTCCACCATGTCAGAGAAAACACAGGTGCTGATTGTTAAAAGGATTTGATTAATGCAACATATTTTCCGGAATACAAAAAGTATTCATATTGTTTAATAGTGTTAGCCACTAGTGGAGGGTCATTATATACATGTATAAATTGTTCCACTATGTAGGAGGAGTATAGATCTAGCTGTTCATCTGTTTAAGTGAATGAATATGAAATTGTCTTAAATGCTTGTTTATATATATATATATATATATATATATATATACACATCTTTTTTTTGTCTATTAGCAGACGCTTTTATCTAGAGAGACTTACAGTAGTGAGTACATACATTTTCATTCGTACTGGTCCTCCGTGGGAATCGAACCCACAATCTTGGCATTACTGTTCGATTCCCACGGGGGACCAGTACGAAAGAAATTGCTCTACCAACTGAGCCATGCTCTACCAATAGTATTTCAATTCCCACTCTTTAAAAATCTGCACTAGTCAATCATCACATGTTTGTTTTTGTACGTTTCCATATAATATCACACTTCAATTAAATAAAAAATAAACGTTTTGTCTGAAAATATTTTCCTCAACGGCGTTACCCACTCCAGTCAGCAGATGGCGATGTGCGTCTTTCAGGTGATGCTGCCAGAGTGTGACGTATAATCTAGTGGACAGGAGGACGCTTCTTCAACAATAACAAGTAGTCAGCTACCTTCATAGCCGACATATGCAAAAACATTACATCTCTGTAGTCTGTTTTGGTATATATTATTCACTGTGTTTTAAACATCCTTCTGTCGTATCTATTTGTTGCCCATTTAATGTAATATTACGTTGTTTGTCGGGTAGGTGGCTAGCTAAGTTAGCATTAACCTTAGGTTAGTTGCTAATGCTATCCAGCTAGTTAACATCCACGACCATGAGCTCACTAAACTACTCCCCCCCTACTAAAGATGAGGAGGTCTGCTGGACAGAGAAAGAAGCTGTCGTGAAAGAGGAGAAGGAAGAGGAGGCTGTCACAGTAAAACAGGAAGTAGAGGCTGAGGCGGTTACAGTGAAAGAAGAGAAATATGTTACTTTGAAAGTGGAGGATGTTACTGTGAAAGAAGAGGGAGAGATTACTGTCACGTTGAAAGAGGAGGGACAAGAGGAGGAGGAGAAGGAGGGACAAGAGGACGAGGAGGGACAAGAAGAGGAAGATACGGGAGATCTGATTAATACTAGTAAGTCATGTTACTGTCTTAAAACAGGGGCACAAACTCTTCAATCATTGAAGATTGCAAGGTCACATGGTTGAAGAGCTATAGAAAGTTTCAAGTATTTATAGAAAAATGTGTACTTTATGGGAAAACCATAGGGTGCGCAATGTGTGTCCCGACCCTGTGAACAATGCAACGTTGGGTTGGGGTGTCTAGGTTACATGGCCAAGGACCTACTGAAATTGGAAGTGCTTTTTAAAAACATTTTCTTAAAAAGTTTCTATTTTTTTTTTACAAATCTAGAGTGTGCAACATCCCTCTATGTTAGGAATAATGGACAGTTGTAAGTATGTTTCTAAATCACGTGGTGAAAGAGCTTTTTAATTTGTTTTTAAAAATCGAATATTTAGATACATTTGTATAAGTGCTCCATGAGAAAACCAAAGGGTTTGCAATGGGTGTCCCTATTGTGTGAACAATCCTAAATTGCTTCAAGGTGTCTATGCAGAAGCAGATTGGTCATCTGGCAATTCTGGAATATGCCAGATGGGATGGACCCTTTTTTGTTGGGTGGGCTGGTCAAAATTGACACATACAAAAATATATTTTGTATATTAAAATTAAAATGGTGACGTGGCCGGCGCACCCTGGGGCCTGTTAAGATCAGTGGGTAATGGTGACGTGGCCGGCGCTCCCTGGGGCCTGTTAAGATCAGTGGGTAATGGTGACGTGGCCGGCGCTCCCTGGGGACTGTTAAGATCAGTGGGTAATGGTGACGTGGCCGGCGCTCCCTGGGGACTGTTAAGATCAGTGGGTAATGGTGACGTGGCCGGCGCTCCCTGGGGACTGTTAAGATCAGTGGGTAATGGTGACGTGGCCGGCGCTCCCTGGGGCCTGTTAAGATCAGTGGGTAATGGTGACGTGGCCGGCGCACCCTGGGGCCTGTTAAGATCAGTGGGTAATGGTGACGTGGCCGGCGCTCCCTGGGGCCTGTTAAGATCAGTGGGTAATGGTGACGTGGCCGGCGCACCCTGGGGCCTGTTAAGATCAGTGGGTAATGGTGACGTGGCCGGCGCTCCCTGGGGCCTGTTAAGATCAGTGGGTAATGGTGACGTGGCCGGCGCTCCCTGGGGACTGTTAAGATCAGTGGGTAATGGTGACGTGGCCGGCGCTCCCTGGGGCCTGTTAAGATCAGTGGGTAATGGTGACGTGGCCGGCGCACCCTGGGGCCTGTTAAGATCAGTGGGTAATGGTGACGTGGCCGGCGCACCCTGGGGCCTGTTAAGATCAGTGGGTAATGGCTGGCCCCCCTACCAAAATGGGCTGGCCCGGTTTTCTAATAGGTTGAGCTGAGGTCATGCAAACTCACATTCAAAGTCAGACGTATCATCAGCATAGAGACCTGCTCCGACTCTGCCGTCAGTCAGACAGCCAAGGTCATGGACCGTCAAAATTGGAAAGGGTGCCTAAATGTAAAAAATACATTTTTTACATAGTTATTAGACATTGATTACACGATCACTTGTATTTCATGCCACAACGATTCATCAATGCTGGTCAAATTGTCTTGCGCACCTACAATGCTGGTTATAAAAGAAAAGCTAGCTAGCTTTGTAGCTAGCTAACTATATAGCTAGGTGTCATCTAAAATAACCCTACATTTATAAGACAGTTTTTATTTGATTAATGGTGGTCGGACCCATCTATGTGAAGCTAGCCACAATAAGGATTAGTGTATAGTGAACTTTGCCTTCAAAATAAAAGTGTGGGATAATTCTACTATTTGTATTCATTTGCTTCACTGTCAATGACACTTTTACTTTGAAGGCACACCGCAATTTCACTATTGTGACTAATCCTTATTGTGGCTAGCTTTACAATACATAACCAAGTCCGGTCGAGCGTCACTAGTCAGATGAAGCTAGCTGGCTGCTTATAACGTTAGCTTTGGGCAACAGGGTTAAGTAGCTGACTAGCTAACATTATTTATTTTCATGAACTTGTTATAGGAATTTTTATCTTTGATGATAATAATCAATAATCATTTCGCCTTGACTAATGCCCAAGGTTTGTAAGACAATGGGTTAAAATAATTAGGCAAGGACTCAGCTTTCTGCAAAAGGTTACTGTAGCTTTATTCATGAGAACGTTCTGAGGTCAGGATAACAAAACAGTCATTATATAGTTCTTGCTTTCTTACGCACATGCATTTACACACAAACTGTTGGTGACATGCATCCCCCATAGACTTCACACACTTGTTTATCACTATCCAGAGCTCAGCCTGTTCTTTTCCCTCAAGGTTAGGACTCTTTGAAGCTTCTACTCCCTTGACCATCTGTCTCTCTATCTCTCTATACTAATTGCATACACACATTTCTTTCCCTCTCCAGTGGTTCCTGGACTTTCCGGAACTAATCAGACTAATCGATCCCTACATTGATCATTACATTGATTATTCATTAAACCTGCTGTATGACTAATAATTCATCATGGTTTATTGATTCATTTACATTTATTAGATAATTCTCTTATCAGAACTAAAGTTCAATTTCAATAGGCGAACAACAAGTGGCAACCTAGCTAATACTTACTCACAAGGATTCCTAAATCATTGCTAAGAATACTGAAAATGACTGCAGTTTCTACTAGAGGTCGACCAATTAATTGGAATGGCCGATTTATTAGGGTTGATTTCAAGTTTTCATAACAATCGGTAATCGATATTTTTGGACACCGATTTGTCGATTAAAAATAAATAAATAAATACAAAAATTATATATATATATATATTTTTTTACACCTTTTATTTAACTAGGCAAGTCAGTTAAGAACACATTCTTATTTTCAATGACGGCCTAGGAACGGTGGGTTAACTGCCTTGTTCAGGGGCAGAACGACAGATTTATACCTTGTCTGCTTGGGTATTCAATCTTGCAACCTTACGGTTAACTAGTCCAACGCTCTAACCACCTGCTTTACATTGCACTCCACGAGGAGCCTGCCTGTTACGCAAATGCAGTAAGAAGCCAAGGTAAGTTGCTAGCTAGCATTAAACTTATCTTATAAAAAACAATGAATCAATCAATCATAATCACTAGTTAACTACACATGGTTGATGATATTACTAGTTTATCTAGCCTGTCTTGCGTTGCATATAATCGATGCGCATTCGCGAAAAAGGACTGTCATTGCTCCAACGTGTACCTAACCATAAACATCAACGTCTTTCTTAAAATCAATACACAAGTATATATTTTTAAACCTGCATATTTAGCTAAAAGAAATCCAGGTTAGCAGGCAATATTAACCAGGTGAAATTGTGTCTCTTCTCTCGCGTTCATTGCACGCAGAGTCAGGGTATATGCAACAGTTTGGGCCACCTGGCTCGTTGCGAACTAATTTGCCAGAATTTTACGTAATTATGACATAACATTGAAGGTTGTGCAATGTAACAGGAATATTTAGACTTAGGGATGCCACCCGTTAGATAAAATACGGAACGGTTCCGTATTTCACTGAAAAAAAAAAGGGTTTGTTTTCGATATGATTGTTTCCGGATTCGACCATATTAATGACCTAAGGCTCGTATTTCTGTGTGTTTATTATAATTAAGTCTATGATTTGATAGAGCAGTCTGACTGAGCGGTGGTAGGCACCAGCAGGCTCGTAAGCATTCATTCAAACAGCACTTTTGTGCGTTTTGCCAGCAGCTCTTCGCGCTGTTTATGACTTCAAGCCTATCAACTCTCAAGATTAGGCTGGTGTAACCGATGTGAAATGGCTAGCTAGTTAGCGGGGTGCGCGCTAATAGCGTTTCAAACGTCACTCGCTCTGAGACTTGGAGTAGTTGTTCCCCTTGCTCTGCATGGGTAACGCTGCTTCGAGGGTGGCTGTTGTCGATGTGTTCCTGGTTCGAGCCCAGGTAGGAGCGAGGAGAGGGACGGAAGCTATACTGTTACACTGGCAATACTAAAGTGCCTATTAGAACATCCAATAGTCAAATGTATATGAAATACAAATGGTATAGAGAGAAATAGTCCTATAATTCCTATAATAAATACAACCTAAAACTTCTTACCTGGGAATATTGAAGACTCATGTTAAAAGGAACCACCAGCTTTCATATGTTCTAATGTTCTGAGCAAGGAACTTAAACGTTAGCTTTTTTACACATATTGGCACATATTGCACTTTTACTTTCTTCTCCAACACATTGTTTTTGCATTATTTATTTGAGGCTAAATTGTTTTAATTTATGTATTATATTAAGTTAAAATAAGTGTTCATTCAGTATTGTTGTAATTGTCATTATTACAAATAAATAAATACATTTTAAAAAATCGGCCGATTATTCGGCATCGGCGTTGAAAAATCATAATCGGTCGACCTCTAGTTAGGATACTGCCGCCTTCGAAGTGAGTTAGGGTTAGGACACTGCCGTCCATCGGAGTGGGTTAGGTGTTAGGACACTGCTGTCCATCGGAGTGGGTTAGGATACTGCCATCCATCGGAGTGAGTTAGGACACTGCCAACCATCGGAGTGGGTTAGGTGTTAGGACATTGCCGTCCATCGGAGTGGGTTAGGTGTTAGGACATTGCCGTCCATCGGAGTGGGTTAGGACACTGCCATCCATCGGAGTGGGTTAGGACACTGCCACCATCGAAGTGAGTTAGGGTTAGGACACTGCCGTCCATCGGAGTGAGTTAGGTGTTAGGACATTGCAGTCCATCGGAATGGGTTAGGTGTTAGGACACTGCCATCCATTGGAGTGGGTTAGGGTTAGGACACTGCCATCCATCGGAGTGGGTTAGGACACTGCCACCATTTAAGTGAGTTAGGGTTAGGACACTGCCGTCCATTGGAGTGAGTAAGGTGTTAGGACACTGCCGTCCATTGGAGCGGGTTAGGTGTTAGTACACTGCCGTCCATTGGAGTGGGCTAGGGTTAGGACACTGCCGCCATCGATGTGAGTTATGGTTAGGACACTGCCGTCCATCGGAGTGGGTTAGGGTTAGGACACTGCCGTCCATCGGAGTGAGTTAGGGTTAGGACACTGCCGTCCATCGGAGTGGGTTAGGTGTTAGGACACTGCCGTCCATTGGAGTGGGTTAGGTGTTAGGACACTGCCGTCCATTGGAGTGGGTTAGGTGTTAGGACACTGCCGTCCATTGGAGTGGGTTAGGTGTTAGGACACTGCCGTCCATCGGAGTGGGTTAGGGTTAGGACACTGCCGTCCATCGGAGTGGGTTAGGGTTAGGACACTGATGTCCATCGGAGTGGGTTAGGACACTGCCATCCATTGGAGTGGGTTAGGACACTGCCGTCCATCGGAGTGAGTTAGGGTTAGGACACTGCCGTCCATTGGAGTGGGTTAGGTGTTAGGACACTGCCGTCCATTGGAGTGGGTTAGGTGTTAGGACATTGCCGTCCATCGGAGTGGGTTAGGACACTGCCGCCATCGAAGTGAGTTAGGGTTAGGACACTGCTGCCCATTGGAGTGAGTTAGGACCCTGCAGCCATCGAAGTGAGTTAGGGTTTGGACACTGCCGTCCATTGGAGTGGGTTAGGACACTGCCGCCATCCAAGTGAGTTAGGGTTAGGACACTGCCGTCCTTTGGAGTGAGTTAGGACCCTGCCGTCCATCGTAGTGGGTTAGGGTTAGGACACTGCCATCCATTGGAGTGGGTTAGGACCTTGCCGCCATCGAAGTGAGTTTTGGTTAGGACACTGCCATCCATTGGAGTGGGTTAGGGTTAGGACACTGCCATCTATCGGAGTTGGTTAGGACACTGCCACCATCGAAGTGAGTTAGGGTTATGACACTGCCGTCCATTGGAGTGGGTTAGGTGTTAGGACACTGCCGTCCATTGGAGTGGGCTAGGGTTAGGACACTGCCGCCATCGATGTGAGTTATGGTTAGGACACTGCCGTCCATCGGAGTGGGTTAGGGTTAGGACACTGCCATCCATTGGAGTGGGTTAGGACACTGCCGTCCATCAGAGTGAGTTAGGGTTTGGACACTGCCGTCCATCGGAGTGGGTTAGGTGTTAGGACACTGCCGTCCATTGGAGTGGGTTAGGTGTTAGGACACTGCTGTCCATTGGAGTGGGTTAGGACACTGCCGTCTATCGGAGTGAGTTAGGGTTAGGACACTGCTGTCCATTGGAGTGGGTTAGGTGTTAGGACACTGCCGTCCATTGGAGTGGGTTAGGTATTAGGACACTGCTGTCCATTGGAGTGGGTTAGGATACTGCCGCCATCGAAGTGAGTTAGGGTTAGGACATTGCTGCCCATTGGAATGAGTTAGGACCCTGCAGCCATCGAAGTGAGTTAGGGTTAGGACATTGCCGTCCATTGGAGTGGGTTAGGACACTGCCGCCATCCAAGTGAGTTAGGGTTAGGACGCTGCCGTCCATTGGAGTGAGTTAGGACCCTGCCGTCCATCGTAGTGGGTTAGGGTTAGGACACTGCCATCCATTGGAGTGGGTTAGGAACCTGCCGCCATCTAAGTGAGTTTTGGTTAGGACACTGCCGTCCATCGGAGTGAGTTAGGGTTAGGACACTGCCGTCCATTGGAGTGGGTTAGGTGTTAGGACACTGCCGTCCATTGGAGTGGGTTAGGTGTTAGGACACTGCCGTCCATTGGAGTGGGTTAGGGTTAGGACACTGCCGCCATCGATGTGAGTTAGGGTTAGGACACTGCCGTCCATCGGAGTGGGTTAGGGTTAGGACACTGCCGTCCATCGGAGTGGGTTAGGACACTGCCATCCATTGGAGTGGGTTAGGACACTGCCGTCCATCGGAGTGAGTTAGGGTTAGGACACTGCCGTCCATTGGAGTGGGTTAGGTGTTAGGACACTGCCGTCCATTGGAGTGGGTTAGGTGTTAGGACATTGCCGTCCATCGGAGTGGGTTAGGACACTGCCGCCATCGAAGTGAGTTAGGGTTAGGACACTGCTGCCCATTGTAGTGAGTTAGGACCCCGCAGCCATCGAAGTGAGTTAGGGTTAGGACACTGCCGTCCATTGGAGTGGGTTAGGACACTGCCGCCATCCAAGTGAGTTAGGTTTAGGACACTGCCGTCCATTGGAGAGAGTTCGGACCCTGCCGTCCATCGTAGTGGGTTAGGGTTAGGACACTGCCATCCATTGGAGTGGGTTAGGACCCTGCCGCCATCGAAGTGAGTTTTGGTTAGGACACTGCCGTCCATTGGAATGGGTTAGGGTTACGACGTTTATTCCACAGAGAGGCATCTGAACCGTCTGGAAAAATATATTAAAAAAACAGTAATAAACGATAACATTTATAATTCTAGTTGTTGATTTCAGGGAATGTCAGCTTAAATGTTGATGGATGCACTCTGAATAAAATGATCTTATAAATGACTAACATGTCAAAGTAAAATGTATGTGGAGGTTTTATTCAGGTCTTTATTTAACTAAATACCCTGTTTGTCTTTGGCAGGAGAGAGACCAGATTCTGACAGCGAGAAGAGTCCCTCAGAGGAGCCAGGCACAGAGACGTCCAAACCAGCGAGACGACGCCACTGCTCCCACTGTGGAATTTTTTTTACTAAGTTACGGAACCTAAAAGAGCATGAGAGGACACACACAGGAGAAAAGCCTTTCCAATGTTCCCAGTGTGGAAAGAGTTTTACCCGGTTAAGGACCTTGAAAAGGCATCAAGGTATACACAAAAAAGGAAGGAAGCCATACCACTGCTCTCACTGTGGAAAGGGTTTTACCAGGTTAGGGAGCCTGAAAATACATAAGAAAATACACCCTGGAGAGAATCCCTGCCACTGCTCTCAGAGTGGAAAGGTTTTTACTCCATTAGGGAGCCTGAAAATACACTCTGGAGAGAAAGCTTACCACTGCTCCCAATGTGGAAAGAGTTTTACCCAGTTAGGGAGCCTGAAAATCCATCAGAGAATACACTCTGGAGATAAGCCTTACCACTGCTCCCACTGTGGAATGACTTTTACCAGGTTAGGGAGCCTGAAAACGCATGAGAGAATACACACAGGAGAGAAGCCTTTCCAATGCTCTCAGTGTGGAAAGTGTTTTACCCAGATAGGGAGCCTTAAAGATCACGAGAGAATACACACAGGAGAGAAGCCTTTCCAATGCTCCCAGTGTGGAAAGAGTTTTACCACGTTAGGGAACCTAAAAGATCATGAGAGAATACACACAAGAGAGAAGCCTTTCCACTGCTCCCAGTGTGGAAAGAGTTTTACCCACATACGGTATCTGAAAAAACATGAGAAAACACACACAGGAGAGAAGCCTCATCTCTGCTCCCAGTGTGGAAATAGTTTTACCCAGTTAGGGGACCTGAAAAGGCATGAGAGGACACACACAGGAGAAAAGCCTTTCCAATGTTCCCAGTGTGGCAAGAATTTTACTCGGTTAGGGAACTTAAAAGAGCATGAGAGAACACACACAGGAGAGAAGCCTCACCTCTGCTCCCAGTGTGGAAAGAGTTTTACAAAGTTAGGGGCCCTGAATAGGCATAACAGGACACACACTGTAGGGGATAAGCCCTACCACTGCTCCCAGTGTGGAAAGAGATTTAACTGGTTAAGGCATCTGAATAAGGATGAAAGAATACGTACACAGGAGGAGAAGACATACCACTGCTCTCATTGTAGAAAGACATTTTCACAGTCAGGGGACCTGACAAGACATGGGAGAATTGAGGAGCTATGTTCTGCCTGATTTTTTTCGACTGAGAATTTGTCTTTTTGGTTTATGCCACATTAAATAAAATTGTATATGTGGGTGATTCACATGAGACCAGTTTTAAACATGTCTGTAGCAATATACAGCTCCAGTCAAAGGTTTGGACACACCTACTCTTGCCAGGGTTTTTCTTTATTTGGACTCTTTTCTATATTGTAGAATAATAGTGAAGACATCAAAACTATACACACTCTTGCCATTCTCTCAACCAGCTTCACCTGGAATGCTTTTCCAACAGTCTTGAAGGAGTTCCCATATTTGCTGAGTACTTGTTGGTTGCTTTTTCTTCACTCTGCGGTCCAACTCATCCCAAACCATCTCAATTGGGTTGAGGTCGGGTGATTGTGGAGGTCAGGTCATCTGATGAGGCACTCCATCACTCTCCTTCTTGGTAAAATAGCCTTTACACAGCCTGGAGGTGTGTTTTGGATTATTCTCCTGTTGAAAAACAAATGATAGTCCCACTAGGCGCAAATCAGATGGGATGGCGTATCGCTGCAGAATGCTGTGGTAGCCTTGCTGGTTAAGTGTGCCTTAAATTCTAAATAAATCATAGACAATGTCACCAGCAAAGCACCATCACACCACCACCTCCATGCTTCACGGTGGGAACGACACATACGGAGATCATCCGTTCACCTACTCTGCGTCTCACAAAGACATGGCGCTTGGAACCAAAAATCCCACATGTGGATCATCAGACCAAAGGACAGATTTCCACCGGCCTAATGTCCATTGCTCTTGTTTCTTGACCCAAGCAAATCTCTTATTCTTATTGGTGTCCTTTAGTAGTGGCTTCACACAGTCTCCTATGAACAGTTGATTTTGAGATGTGTCTGTAACTTGAACCCTGTGAAGCATTTATTTGGGCTGCAATCTGAGGTGCAGTTAACTCTAATCAACTTATCCTCTGCAGCAGAGGTAACTCTGGGTCTTCCTTTCCTGTGGTGGTCCTCATGAGAGCCTGTTTTTTTTGTGACTGCACATGAAGAAACTTTAGAAGTTCTTGAAAGTTTCCGTATTGACTGACCTTCGTGTTTTAAAGTAATGATGGACTGTCATTTCTCTTTGCTTATTTGAGCTGTTCTTGCTATAATATGGACCATAATAATTGGCCCAACCAACCAGTGCTTCTGCACATTCGCTAACCGGGCTATCTGCATTGTGTCCCACCACCCGCCAACCCCTCCTTTACGCTACTGCTACTCTGTTCATCATATATGCATAGTCACTTTAACCATATCTACATGTACATACTACCTCAATCAGCCTGACTAACCGGTGTCTGTATGTAGCCTCGCTACTTTTATAGCCTCACTACTGTATATATCCTCGCTACAGTTATTTTTCACTGTCTTTTTACTGTTGTTTTATTTCTTTACTTACCTACAGTGGGGGAAAAAAGTATTTGATCCCCTGCTGATTTTGTACGTTTGCCCACTGACAAAGAAATTATCAGTCTATAATTTTAATGGTAAGTTTATTTGAACAGTGAGAGACAGAATAACAACAGAAATTTCCAGAAAAACACATGTCAGAAATGTTATAAATTGATTTGCATTTTAATGAGGGAAATAAGTATTTGACCCACTCTCAATCAGAAAGATTTCTGGCTCCCAGGTGTCTTTAATACAGGTAACGAGGTGAGATTAGAGCACACTCTTAAAGGGAGTGCTCCTAACCGCAGCTTGTTACCTGTAAAAAAGACACCTGTCCACAGAAGCAATCAATCAATCAATCAGATTCCAAACTCTCCACCATGGCCAAGACCAAAGAGCTCTCCAAGGATGTCAGGGACAGGATTGTAGACCTACACAAGGCTGGAATGGGCTACAAGACCATCGCCAAGCAGCTTGGAGAGAAGGTGACAACATTTGGTGCGATTATTCGCAAATGGAAGAAACACAAAAGAACTATCAATATCCCTCGGCCGGGGGCTCCATGCAAGATCTCACCTCGTGGAGTTGCAATGATCATGAGAACGGTGAGGAATCAGCCCAGAACTACACGGGAGGATCTTTTCAATGATCTCAAGGCAGCTGGGACCATAGTCACCAAGAAAACAATTTGTAACACACTTCGCCGTGAAGGACTGAAATCCTGCAGAGCCCGCAAGGTCCCCCTGCTCAAGAATACATATACATGCCCGTCTGAAGTTTGCCAATGAACATCTGAATGACTCAGAGGACAACTGGTGAAAGTGTTGTGGTCAGATGAGACCAAAATGGAGCTCTTTGACATCAACTCAACTCGCCGTGTTTGGAAGAGGAGGAATGCTGCCTATGACCCCCAAGAACACCATCTCCACCGTCAAACATGGAGGTGGAAACATTATGCTTGGGGGTGTTTTTCTGCTAAGGGGACAGGACAACTTCACCGCATCAAAGGGACGATGGACGGGGCCATGTACCGTCAAATCTTGGGTGAGAACATCCTTCCCTCAGCCAGGGCATTGAAAATGGGTCGTGGATGGGTATTCCAGCATGACAATGACCCAAAACACATGGCCGAGGCAACAAAGGAGTGGCTCAAGAAGAAGCACATTAAGGTCCTGGAGTGGCCTTGCCGGTCTCCAGACCTTAATCCCATAGAAAATCTGTGGAGGGAGCTGAAGGTTCGAGTTGCCAAAAGTCAGCCTCGAAACCTTAATGACGTGGAGAAGATCTGCAAAGAGGAGTGGGACAAAATCCCTCTTGAGATGTGTGCAAACCTAGTGGCCAACTACAAGAAACGTCTGACCTCTGTGATTGCCAACAAGGGTTTTGCCACCAAGTACTAAGTCATGTTTTGCAGAGGGGTCAAATACTTATTTCCATCATTAAAATGCAAATCATTTTATAACATTTTTGACATGCGTTTTTCTGGATTTTTTTGTTGTTATTCTGTCTCTCACTGTTCAAATAAACCTACCATTAAAATTATAGACTGATCATTTCCTTGTAAGTGGGCAAACGTACAAAATCAGCAGGGGGTCAAATACTTTTTCCCCCACTGTATTGTTCACATAATACATTTTTTGCACTATTGGTTAGAGCCTGTAAGTAAACATTTCACTGTAAGGTCTACACCTGTTGTATTCGGCGCACGTGACAAATAAACTTTGATTTGATTTGGTCTTTTACCAAATAGGGCTATCTTCTGTATACCACCCCTTGTGTACTACCTTGTCGCAACACAACTGATTGGAAACCACTTACTGGCGCCGACAGGGATGGTCGCCTCGCTTCGAGTCCTTAGGAAACTATGCAGTATTTTGTTTTTTTATGCATTTACAAGAATTTTGCTCCACTCGCATTAACATCTGCTAACCATGTGTATGTGACCAATACAATTTGATTTGATTTAAGAAGGAAAGCTATTCAACAAATTAACTTTTATCAAGGCACACCTGTTAATTGAAATGCAGTCCAGGTGACTACCTCCTGAAGCTGGTTGAGAGAATGCCAAGAGTGTGCAAAGTTGTCATCAAGACAAAGGGTGGCTACTTTGAAGAATCTCAAATATAAAATATATTTTGATTTGTTTAACACTTTTTTTGATTACTACATGATTCCATATGTGTTATTACATAGTTTTGATGTCTTCACTATTATTCTACAATGTAGAAAATAGTTGTTTTTTTTAATAAAGAAAACCCTTGAATGAGTAGGTGTGAATGAGTGAGTGGGTGTGTCCAAACTTTGGACTGGTACTTTGTGTGAATGAATGCTTTAAATTATATACAGTGAGGAGAACAAGTATTTGCTACACTGGCGATTTTGCAGGTTTTCCTACTTACAAAGCATGTAGAGGTCTGTCATTTTTATTATAGGTACACTTCAACTGTGAGAGACGGAATCTAAAACAAAAATCCAGAAAATCACATTGTATGATTTTTAAGTAATTAATTAGCATTTTATTGCATGACATAAGTATTTGATCACCTACCAACCAGTAAGAATTCCGGCTCTCACAGACCTGTTAGTTTTTCTTTAAGAAGCCCTCCTGTTCTCCACTCATTACCTGTATTAACTACACCTGTTTGAACTCGTTACCTGTATAAAAGACACCTGTCCACACACTCAATCAAACAGACTCCAACCTCTCCACAATGGCCAAGACCAGAGAGCTGTGTAAGGACATCAGGGATAACATTTTAGACCTGCACAGGGCTGGGATGGGATACAGGACAATAGGCAAGCAGCTTGGTGAGAAGGCAACAACTGTTGGCGCAATTATTAGAAAAGGGAAGAATTTCAAGATGACGGTCAATCACCCTCGGTCTGGGGCTCCATGCAAGATCTCACCTCGTGGGGCATCAATGATCATGAGGAATGTGAGGGATCAGCCCAGAACTACACGGCAGGACCTGGTCAATGATCTGAAGAGAGCTGGGAGCACAGTCTCAAAGAAAACCATTAGTAACACACTACGCCGTCATGGATTAAAATCCTGCAGCGCACGCAAGGTCCCCCTGCACAAGCCAGCGCATGTGCAGGCCCGTCTGAAGTTTGCCAATGACCATCTGGATGATCCAGAGGAGGAATGGGAGAAGGTCATGTGGTCTGATGAGACAAAAATAGAGCTTTTTGGTCTAAACTCCACTCGCCGTGTTTGGAGGAAGAAGAAGGATGAGTACAACCCCAAGAACACCATCCCAACCGTGAAGCATGGAGGTGGAAACATTCTTTGGGGATGCTTTTCTGCAAAGGGGACAGGACGACTGCTCCGTATTGAGGGGAGGATGGATGGGGCCATGTATCGCGAGATCTTGGCCAACAACCTCCTTCCCTCAGTAAGAGCATTGAAGATGGGTCGTGGCTGAGTCTTCCAGCATGACAACGACCCGAAACACACAGCCAGGGCAACTAAGGAGTGGCTCCGTAAGAAGCATCTCAAGGTCCTGGAGTGGCCTAGCCAGTCTCCAGACCTGAACCCAATAGAAAATCTTTGGAGGGAGCTGAAAGTCCATATTGCCCAGCGACAGCCCCGAAACCTGAAGGATCTGGAGAAGGTATGGAGGAGTGGGCCAAAATCCCTGCTGCAGTGTGTGCAAACCTGGTCAAGAACTACAGGAAACGTATGATCTCTGTAATTGCAAACAAAGGTTTCTGTACCAAATATTAAGTTCTGCTTTTCTGATGTATCAAATACTTATGTCATGCAATAAAATGCTAATTAATTACTTAAAAATCATACAATGTGATTTTCTGTATTTTTGTTTTAGATTCCGTCTCTCACAGTTGAAGTGTACCTATGATAAAAATTACAGACCTCTACATGCTTTGTAAGTAGGAAACACTGCCAATTTTGCAGGTTATGTAATGTTACAGCAAAGAGAGCTGTGGTCAGTCTTGTCCTGCGTGTTAGAGCTGAACATTACAGCTCACGGAGGTTAACCACTACCTACAGGCAATAATATTAAGGAAGCAATAGCTAATATATCATTTTGATTAAATATCTGTATTGATTATTATTACACTTGTGGTAATTGGATAACACACTGGTAATAAAAACCAAATGTATATTGTGTTAAGCAATAACACAGGGATATATTCAATCTCTCTTCCCCCTATAACCAGTGCTAGTATGATTGGATTATATAGATTCCAGGAGCTGATGGTCATAAATGACATCATAATGTAATGCGTCGTAAATCACAGAACATCTAGGATTCTTCCAGTAGCTGGCAGCAATTATAATATTTCTGTCTTTTGTTTACATCCCTCCCTCCTCCTAAAATATGTTTCTGAAAATGTTTTTATTTATTTTTTAAATAATTAAACCACACACGGACAAAATTAATGGTAGACCAGGGATGCCCAATATTAGTCCTTGGAGGGCCGAAACACATCCTGCTTTTATGTTTCTACCTGGTAGTTAATTGCACTCACCTGGTGTCCCAGGTCTGAATTAGTCCGTGATTAGACGGAAACAAATAGGCTCTTCTAGTCACTCCCAGAACTGCCTATAAAATTCAACTTACAGGCCGTCAGGGCCAGGTGATTTCCTTTGTTTCATTGAATTCAAAGCCTCTTTAGTGATTTACAAACCTGAGTGGAATTCAAATTTCAATATAATTTATTTATAAAGCCCTTCTTACATCAGCTGATGTCACAAAGTGCTGTACAGAAACCCAGCCTAAAACCCCAAACAGCAAGCAATGCAGATGTAGAAGCACGGTGGCTAGGAAAAACTCTCTAGAAAGGCCGGAACCTAAGAAGAAACCTAGAGAGGAACCAGGCTATGAGGGGTGGCCAGTTCTCTTCTGGCTGTGCTGGGTGGAGATTATAACAGAACATGGCCAAGATGTTCATAGATGACCAGCAGGGTCAGATAATAACGGATGTAAACAAATTTGTGCACAAAATGTGAGAAAAATAAGGTTTTTGTGCATATGGAACATTTCTGGTATCTTTTATTTCAGCTCATGAAATATGGGACCAGCACCTTACATGTTACGTTTACATTTTTCTTCAGTGTAGAATGTACTTTCCCCACTCATTCACCCCGTCTCTTTACATTGCTTATGCATTTTCGGTGGCCTGATTGCGTCCAGACTACGTCAAATTCTGAACACACCCTGGTCTGAACACACCCTAAGTCTAATGCGAGAACCTCTTTAGTGATTTACAAAACAGAGTAGAATTCACCCTCAATTACAGGGACTGTAGTTCTGAATGTAGTTCTGAATGTGGCAAATGTAGCTTTTTTGCAACCGTCTTCCTAAAATTGTGAGTTTTAAACGTTTTCCATAAAAGGAGTTGACAAACGTTGATATTTCTATGGGATCTTTGCATAATACATCGTTCATTTTGAGTGCCGTTTATAGATTTTCTTTTTGTAGTTTCTCTTTTCAAAGGGTTTCTTTTCCCCCAATTTCTTCAATCCATTTTGCTCTTTATCTGACTGAAACACCCGTTGTAAAACTGTTTCTCTAGTTGTAAAGATTTCAGTTCAGACAGGAAATGGGGTTCCATTTGGGATTTGGACATAGACCTGGATGTGTCAGAAACCATAGAAACCACAGCTGTTGGTTGTAATTACAACACCTTTATCCGAAATAACACGGGGAGGGGTTAGATTAGGCATCTGGAGCTCTGTCTGCAACAAGCTCTCAGTCTCACTGTAGAATTAGACCTTTTCCCACTTTTCTCGAAATGTCACATTTTGATGCGTTTGGGATGAAATGTAACATTTTGAAGTTGCAAAAAAATAAAAACAAGTGCCTACCACTGGGATTGAAAATGTGACCCTCTGAGCCAGAGCTCTCAGATTATGTCCTAGCAAAACCCAAGCCTATTTGATGGTAATAGCGTTCACTGATACCTCTAGTGGCGACGTCCTGTATTGAGGCACACAGCTCCCTCAAGAGAAAAATACAACATGAAAATACAACATGTTTGGTTATGGAAAATATATTTCACAGTGGTTAAGATGGTACAATTATTATCTACAAGTGTACTTGTTTGTTTTGTTACAAACTGATAAGGCAACATATTTTAATTTTAGCAACCAGTTAATGGAAGAGCATAAGTGCATCTTTAATAAACAATATAGTGAATATTTTTCTATACTGCGTTACCCACTCCAGTCAGCAGATGGCGATATGCGTCGTTTAGATGGGCTTCTTGCACGCCACAAAAAGCTTCAACAACAAGACTGCTTCAGACTCCAAAATAACCAACATAAAACTGAAACAATTAAGCTCTTTAGACCATTTTTATGTATATTGATCTCAGTGTTTTTAAACACAATCTTGTATCTACTAGTTAACTTTAACGTAATTTGCTCGTTCAATATACACATTTGTTAAGATTGATAATACTGAACCTAACCTAGCACTAGGCTAATGCTAACATCCCGACCATGAGCTCACAAATATCCTCCCCCGCTTCTAAAGAACAGGAGGTCTGCTGGATGGAGAAAGACTCTGAGGGGCTGAACATTGTCGTAAAAGAAGAAGAAGAAGAAGAGAAGCCTATTACAGTGAAAGGAGAGGAAGAAGCTTTCAGAATGAAAAGGGAGGAAGAGGAGGCTATCACATTGAAAGAAGAGGAGGATGTTACAGTGAAATAACCTTTTGGAGTGGAAGAGGAGATAGAGGCTGTCACAGTGGAAGAAGAGGAGGTAGATGCTTTCAGAATGAAAAAGGAGGAAGAGGAGGCTATCACATTGAAAGAGAAGGAGGAAGACGTTTTAGGAGAGGAGGAGGAGCCTGAAGATCTGATTAACACCAGTGAGTATTATCTTTATAACAGGGGCACAAACTCTGCAGTTGTTGAACTTATGTGTGGTTTTAAAGCCAAAGGGGCCATTCCACTGAATTTCTAGACTCAAATGGATACTTTGGGATTTTGGCAACGAGGCCCTTTGTTTACTAACCCCAGAGTCCGATGAGCTCATGGATACTGTTTTTATGTCTCTGTGTCCAGTATGAAGGACGTTAGATGTAGTTTTTGTTAGCCAATGATAATTAGCATTAGCGCAATAACTGGAAGTCTATGGGTATCTGTTAGCATGACTTTCTATAGACCTCCAGTCATTGAGCTAATTCTAGTTAGCAACTTTTTTTTCAAACTGCACACAGAGATTAAAAAGTTATCCTTAAATTCCTCTGACTCTGGGGGGAGATAAAGGGCAAAGTATCCCTTTTTAAAAAATATGTTGTTCAGTGCTGTAAGAATTGTTAAAGGGGCAATCTGCGATTTGTACATACATTTTGGGACTTTTGAATTAATGATATAGAGCCTTAGCCATCATTTATTGGAGAAAATAACTTATAAATCTCGAATGAGTTTAGTTCAACTGTCCTACCTCCACCAGGAACCAAAAATATAAGCTTGTTTTACTCCATTGTGTGTAAACGATGTAATTGTCAAAAAGATGGTTAAAACTATAATGTTTATATCATGGATGGTCAGTTCTTGGCTTCATCGCTCTGTCTATGAATTTGAGTCGTTCCATTTCTTCAAACCCATCCTTCAGTGACAATACCCTATCTATTATGACAGTGAAGCTAAACCGTTTAATTTGGCTCTATACTCCAGCATTTTGGATTTGAGCTGAAATGTTTTATGAGGTGACAGTACAGAATGTTTTTTTTGGGGGGGGGGGGATTTTCATATCTGTTTAACTGTTTAGAAATGAAAGTCCTTTTATGTATCTAGTCCCGCCCATTTTGAAGGTGTCATAAGAATTTGGACAAATCAGTCTTGTGAGCAGGGCTGTTGTTGTGGTGACCGTATTGCCACCACACCGGCAGTTATGAGTCATGACCATAGTCAAATTCCACATGACTGCTGAGTCACTGGTAAACACCTCTTATGCACTCTGGACATGCATTGGTAGTATTCAACTTGCTAACTACCATCAGGTCTCTTGTCCCTCCATCAGGTCGCTAATGGTCTGGTACTCAGTGCTGTATTGTCCCTCCATCAGGTCCTAATGGACTGGCACTCAGGGCTCTATTGTCCCTCCATCAGGTCGCTAATGGTCTGGTACTCAGTGCTGTATTGTCCCTCCATCAGGTCCTAATGGACTGGCACTCAGGGCTCTATTGTCCCTCCATCAGGTCCTAATGGCCTGGTACTCAGGGCTCTATTATCCCTCCATCAGGTCGCTAATGGTCAGGTAATCAGGGCTCTATTGTCCCTCCATCAGGTCCTAATGGCCTGGTACTCAGGGCTCTATTGTCCCTCCATCAGGTCGCTAATAGTCTGGAACTCAGGGCTCTATTGTCCTTCCATCAGGTCCTAATGGCCTGGTACTCAGGGCTTTATTGCCCCTCCATCAGGTCGCAAATGGTCTGGTACTCAGGGCTCTATTATCCCTCCATCAGGTCGCTAATGGTCTGTTACTCAGGGCTCTATTATCCCTCCATCAGGTCGCTAATGGTCAGGTAATCAGGGCTCTATTTTCCCTCCATCAGGTCCTAATGGCTGGGTACTCAGGGCTCTATTGTCCCTCCATCAGGTCCTAATGGCCTGGTACTCAGGGCTCTATTGTCCCTCCATCAGGTACTAATGGCCTGGTACTCAGGGCTCTATTGTCCCTCCATCAGGTCCTAATGGCCTAGTACTCAGGGCTCTATTGTCCTTCCATCAGGTCCTAATGGTCTGGTACTCAGGGCTCTATTGTCCCTCCATCAGGTCCTAATGGCCTGGTACTCTGGGCTCTATTGACCCTCCATCAGGTCCTAATGGCCTGGTACTCAGGGCTCTATTGTCCCTCTAACCACTGAATGAAAATGCAATCGAAAATCACATCAAAACCGTATCATCAAAACAGTATCATGCTTTTGAAACTCACCGTTAAGCTACATGGACACTCTTACTGACAGTTGTGGCTGCTTTGCGAGATCAAATCAAATCAAATCAAATCAAATCAAATGTATTTATATAGCCCTTCGTACATCAGCTGAAATCTCAAAGTGCTGTACAGAAACCCAGCCTAAAACCCCAAACAGCAAGCAATGCATGTGAAAGAAGCACGGTGGCTGGGAAAAACTCCCTAGGAAAAACTCCTGAGAAAGGCCAAAAACCTAGGAAGAAACCTAGAGAGGAACCAGGCTATGAGGGGTGGCCAGTCCTCTTCTGGCTGTGCCGGGTGGATATTATAACAGAACATGGTCAAGATGTTAAAATGTTCGTAAATGACCAGCATGGTCAAATAATAATAATCATAGTAATTGTCGAGGGTGCAACAAGCACGTCCGGTGAACAGGTCAGGGTTCCGTAGCCGCAGGCAGAACAGTTGAAACTGGAGCAGCAGCATGGCCAGGTGGACTGGGGACAGCAAGGAGTCATCATGCCAGGTAGTCCTAGGGCTCAGGTCCTCCGAGAGAAAGAAAGAAAGAAAGAAAGAGAGAATTAGAGAGAGCATATTTACATTCACACAGGACACCGGATAAGACAAGAGAATACTCCAGATGTAACAGACTGACCCTAGCCCCCCGACACATAAACTACTGCAGCATAAATACTGGAGGCTGAGACAGGAGGGATCAGAAGACACTGTGGCCCCATCCGATGATACCCCCGGACAGGGCCAAACAGGCAGGATATAACCCCACCCACTTTGCCAAAGCACAGCCCCCACACCACTAGAGGGATATCTACAACCACCAACTTACCGTCCGAAGACAAGGCCGAGTATAGCCCACAAAGATGTCCGCCACGGCACAACCCAAGGGGGGGGCGCCAACCCAGACAGGAAGACCACGTCAGTGGCTCAACCTACTCAAGTGACGCACCCCTCCCATGGACGGCATGGAAGAACACCAGTAAGTCAGTGATGTATTGTTGTCTCTACCTTCTTGCCCTTTGTGCTGTTGTCTGTGTCCAATAATGTTTGTACCATGTTTTGTGCTGCTACCATGTTGTGTTGTGTTGTTGTTATGTTGTGTTGCTACTAGAGTTGCACATTTTTGGGAATATTCAGAGGTGGAAACTTTCCGTGGGAATTAACGTGAATATATGGGAATTAATGGAAATATATGCAAATTAATATTAATACCATTTAAATGTAGATGTTTTTTGCGTTGGATATTTACCATATATGGAGACAGAAACATAAACATTTTACCTTATCATAAGTAGACATAATTGCAAATGATTAAATCCTTCAAATAGAGGATGCCTGTAATGCTATGCTTTCGCCGTAAAGCCTTTTTGAAATCGGACAATGTGGTTGGATTAACAAGAAGTGTATCTTTAAAATGGGATATAATAGTTGTCTGTTTGAGAAATTTGAATTATGAGATTTTTGTTGTTTTGAATTTGGCGCCCTGCAATTTCACTGGCTGTTGAATAGTGTGTCCCGCAGGTGGGACGGTAGCGTCCCACATACCACAGAGAGGTTAATCAATCTAAACACAATAACCCCTTAATGACAAAGCAAAAACAGATGTTTTTAGATATACAAGTTTTACGATTGGGCGAAAGAACAGAGGACTTTCGGTCGACCAAGATATTTTCTTTTAGTCGGACAGCCCTACAGCCCCTAAAACAATTACAAAAGAAATGACATTGAATACCCTTTTGAGCATGGTGAAGTTATTAATTACACTTTGGATGGCGTATCAATACACCCAGCCACTACAAAGACACAGGCGTCCTTCCTAACTCAGTTGCCAGAGAGGAAGGAAACCGCTCAGGGATTTCACCATGAGGCCAATGGTGACTTTCAAACAGTTCCAGAGTTTAATGACTCTGATAGAAGAACTGAGGATGGATCAACAACATTGTAGTTACTCTACAATACTAAACTAATTGACAGAGTGAAAAGAAAAATATTCCAAAACAATCATCCTGTTTGCAACAATGCACTAAAGTAAAAATGCAAAACATTTGGCAAAGCAATTCACTTTTTTATCCTGAATACAAAGTGTTATGTTTAGTTCAAATCCAATACAACACATTACTGAGTACAACTGTCCATATTTTCAAGCATAGTAGTGGCTGTATAATGTTGTGGGTATGCTTGTCATCCTTAAGGACTGGGGAATTTTTCAGGATAAATATCTTCGAGGAAAACCTGGTTTCCACCAGACACTGGGAGATGAATTCACCTTTCAGCAGGACAATAACCTACAACACAAGGCCAAATCTACAATGGAGTTTCTTACCAAGAAAGACAGTGAATATTCCCAAGTGGCCAAGTTACAGTTTTGACTTAAATCTGCTTGAAAATCTATAGCAAGACCTGAAAGTGGTTGTCTAGCAATGATCAACAACCAATTTGACAGAGCTTGAAGAATTTCGAAAATAATAATGGGCAAATGTTGTACAATCCAGGTGTGGAAAGCTCTTAGAGACTCACAACTGTAATCACTACCAAAGGTGATTCTGACATGTATTTACGCAGGGGGCTAACAAAACTCAACTGCACTTGACTTTTGGATGTATACCATCTGCTCTTTTATTGAGGGATCTAGTCTGGATTAAACCTCATAAGAAGACCATTTTATCATGTGGAGGTTTCATTCAGGTTTCTGTTTTAGTATTTAACTAAATACTCTGTCTTTGGCAGGAGAGAGACCAGATTCTCACTCCGTCTGCGGGAAGAGTTCTTCAGCGAAACCAGAACCAGAGACGCCCAAACCAGCCAAACGACATCACTGCTCCCACTGTGGAAAGAGTTTTAGCTGGTTAGGGTACCTAAAACGGCACGAGAGGACACACACAGGAGAAAAGCCTTTCCAATGTTCTCAGTGTGGAAAGAGTTTTAGCTGGTTAGTTAACCTGAAGAGTCATGAGAAACTACACTCTGGAGAAAAGCCTTATCACTGTTCCCACTGTGGAAAGAGTTTTACCCGGTTAGGGAACTTAAAAGAGCATGAGTGGACACACACGGGAGAAAAGCCTTATCACTGCTCCCAATGTGAAAAGAGATTTTCACGATCAGGGGACCTTAAAGCTCACGAGAGAACACACACAGGAGAAAAACCTTTCCAATGCTCCCAATGTGGAAAGAGTTATGTTAAGTTACGGTACCTAAAAGAGCATAAGAGAATACACACAGGAGAAAAGCTTTTCCAATGTTCTTAGTGTGGTGAAGGGTTCTCTCAAATAGATGGTATGAAGATAGTTGAGAACAAAGCCTTATCTCCCTACAGTGGAGAGTGTTTTACCATGTTAGTTAACCTGAAAATACATAAAAGAATACACTCTGGAGAAAAGCCTTTCCACTGCTCCCAATGTGGAAAGACTTTTACCTGGTTAGGGAGTCTGGATTCACATGAGTGGACACACAGATAGGGGCCTATAAAATCTGCGATACAGAGAAAACGGATGAAATCACAGAATCCAGAAAATAAAACGGAATTCAACAATATTCTAAAATGTTTTGAGCTTAGTAGGGAATCAACTAAATGTATTGAGAATGTATTAATTTGCCCACGTTCATCATGAGATGAACAGAATGCTTCAGTAAATCATATTTCCTGCAACTTTCTGAAGAGTGTCATGACTGTCCACGAGAATCCAAATAGGTCAGATCAGGTTTGCAATTAATAACTTCAATCAGACCCCCTTTGACCCGCAGAAAGGGGATAGGAAAGAGCTATTGGGGATCAACAACTCACATCCTGTTGTAAATCAAGGGGAGAAGATTCAGGTCTCCCTCTCCCAGATTCACCAAAGGAATGTCCTTTGTTTCAACAGGCTTTTCCCGCCGATTCTCTAACATGTTAAAAAGTGAATATGGGAACAATATTTATGACATAGAACGTGGGGAATGGTCAGAGGCGATCTAAAGAAAACTAATGTAATTGTTATTTTGTGATGTCATTAAAAATGTTATAAAGGAAATACTGTAACTTGGAAAGTATACCCACTATATGTGTGAAGTGTCCATCTGTGCATGAAAAATTATTAAAGTGTTTTTGTTTAGAGAGGGGTGTGATTTGAGAAGGTATAAGATAATTGTTTTAATAATTGTTTTACGTAACTTTGCACAAGTGGGGCCGGAGGGCGGGCTGCCTTCTGAGAATTTGTAGGTGATTGAATAAACCTTTACTTCCTTCCATTCTGCTAGCAAACGTGCAATCTTTGGACAATAAAATAAATGACCTACGCGGAAGATTAAACTACCAACGGGACATTCAAAACTGTAATAGCTTATGCTTCATGGAGTTGTGGCTGAACGACGACACTATCAACATACAGCTGGCTGGTTATATGCTGCACCATCAGGATAAAACAGTGGCGTCTGGTAAGACAAGGGGCGGCGACTATGTATTTTTGTAAATAACAGCTGGTGCACAAAATCTAAGGAAGTCTCGAGCTATTGCTCGCCTGAGGTAGATCATCTCATGATAAGCTGTAGACCACACTATCTACCTAGAAAGTTTTCATCTGTATTTTTCATAGCTGTTTACATGCCACCACAGTCAGAGCCTGGCACTAAGACAGCACTGAATGAGCTGCATTCCGCCATAAGCAAACAAGAAAACACTCACCCAGAGGCGGCGCTCCTAGTACCCGGGGACTTTAATGCAGGGAAACTTAAATCAGTTTTACCTAATTTCTATCAGCATGTTAAATGTGCAACCAGAGGGGAAAAAAACACCTTTACTCCACACACAGAGACGCATACAAAGCTCTCCCTCACCCTCCATTTGGCAAATCTGACCGTAATTCTATCCTCCTGATTCCTGCTTACAAGCAAAAATGAAAGCAGGAAGCACAAGTGACTTGATCAATAAAAAAGTGGTCAAAAGAAGCAGATGCTAAGCTACAGGACAGTTTTGCTAACACAGACTGGAATATGTTACGGGATTCCTCCGATGGCATTGAGGAGTACACCACATCAGTCACTGGCTTCATCAATAAGTGCATTGATGATGTCGTACCCAGAGTGACCGTACGTACATACCCCAACCAGAAGCCATGGATTACAGGCAACATCCGCACTGAGCTAAAGGCTAGAGCTGCCGCTTTCAGGGAGTGGGACTCTAACCCGGAAGCTTATAAGAAATCCCGCTATGCACTCCGACGAACCATCAAATCTAATTTATTTATATAGCCCTTCTTACATCAGCTGATATCTCAAAGTGCTGTACAGAAACTCAGCCTAAAACCCAAACAGCAAGTAATGCAGGTGTAGAAGCATGGTGGCTAGGAAAAACTCCCTAAAAAGGCCAAAACCCAGGAAGAAACCTAGAGAGGAACCAGGCTATGAGGGGTGGCCAGTCCTCTTCTGGCTGTGCCGGGTGGAGATTATAACAGAACATGGCCAAGATGTTCAAATGTTCATAAATGACCAGCATGGTCAAATAACAATAATCACAGTAGTTGTCGAGGGTGCAACAAGTCAGCACCTCAAGAGTAAATGTCAGTTGGCTTTTCATAGCCGATCATTGAGAGTATCTCTACCGCTCCTGCTGTCTCTAGAGAGTTGAAAACAGCAGGTCTGGGACAGGTAGCACGTCCGGTGAACAGGTCAGGGTTCCATAGCCGCAGGCAGAACAGTTGAAACTGGAGCAGCAGCACGGCCAGGTGGACTGGGGACAGCAAGGAGTCATCATGCCAGGTAGTCCTGAGGCATGGTCCTAAGGCTCAGGTCCTGAGAGAGAGAGAGAGAGAGAGAGAGAGAGAGAGAGAGATAATATACTTAAATTCACACAGGACACCGGATAAGACAGGAGAAATACTCCAGATATAACAGACTGACCCTAGCCCCCCGACACATAAACTACTGCTGCATAAATACTGGAGGCTGAGACAGGAGGGGTCAGGAGACACTGTGGCCCCATCCGATGATACCCCCGGACAGGGCCAAACAGGAAGGATATAACCCCAGGCAAAGCGTCAATACTATGATCGAATCGTGCTACACCGCCTCTGACGCTCTTTGGATGTGGCAGTGCTTGCAAACCATTACAGACTACAAAGGGAAGCACAGCCGAGAGCTGCCCAGTGACACAAGCCTACTAGACGAGCTAAACTACTTCTATGCTCGCTTCGAGGCAAATAACACTGAAACATGCATGAGAGCACCAGCTGTTCCGGAAGACTGTGTGATCACACTCTCCCCGAACCGATGTAAGACCTTTAAACAGGTTAACATTCACAAGGTTGCAGGGCCAGACGGATTACCAGGACGTGTACTGCGACCATGCACTGACCAACTGGCAAGTGTCTTCACTGACATTTTCAACCTCTGCCTGTCTGAGTCTGTAATACCAACATGTTTTAAGCAGACCACCATATTGCCTGTGCCCAAGAAAACTAAGGTAACTTGCCTAAATGACTACCGACCCATAGCACTCACGTCTGTAGCCATGAAGTGCTTTGAAAGGCTGGTCATGGCTCACATCAACACCATTATCCCAGAAACCCTAGACCCACTCCAATTTGCATACAGCCCCACAGATGATGCAATCTCCATTGCACTCCACACTGCCCTTTCCTACTTGGACAAAAGGAACACCTATGTGAGAATGCTATTCATTAACTACAGCTCAGCGTTCAACACCATAGTGCCCTCAAAGCTCATCACTAAGCTAAGGACCTTGGGAATAAACACCTCGCTTTGCAACTGGATCCTGGACTTCCTGATGGGCCTCCCCCAGGTTATAAGGGTAGGTAACAACACATCTGCCACGCTGATCCTCAACACCCCTTTGGAACAAACTTTATAAATGATGGGTTAGAAATTAACATACCAGACCAGAAAAACGTGAAGCTGCAGCTGCACGTTTAAAGTGGTTTAAACTTTGAATTTCAACACGAGGGTTAGAGACGATAAACTCACCATTGCGGACAATCACTGGTATGGCTGATTAGCTGTCCTAACTAAAGTATCGTCGAAAGCGAATCTAAGTAGGACCCTTCTACTACTCTGCTCAAACCATCTGAATTACGCTACTCTCATTGCCCCACTGGGGAACCATCGACACGGCTGGCTAGCCTATCTTCAAAGAAGCATCTTCAAGAGCGAATGGAAGGAAAATAAACTCTGTAGTTCTGTTCAGGACGACCCAACAAGCCACTGGACCCCAGGACAACTACAAAGAAGGACAACAGCATAAGACTTGTCAGAACCATTTTGGACAATCAGATTCTTACAAGAGTGCCCTGAAAAGGCCCAACTCTCTTTCCAAGGTGGAAAGAACAGCCACTTGCTAGGGGTGCACTGAAATGGAAATTTCTCTTATTTTTTCCAGACCTCAAAAGTGTTCTCCTAATGTGGTTTACCTATTGTTGTGGACTTAGAACATCCAATGTTGCAGGTTATGTATTAAAGAAAGCATGATTTTTGAGAGCAAAAACCTGAAAGAATACGTGAAACCTGGAAAAACAAAACGGAGAAAATGAAATTTGGGGGGAAAACTCAACAGAAGCAGGCAAAAAGAATAACAGATTTTATAGGGCCCTACACCGAGAAGAGAAGCCCTACCACTGTTCCCACTGTAGAAAGAGTTTTAATCAGTTAGAGAACCTGAATTCACATGAAATAACACTTTCTGTAGGTAATCCTTTCTACTTTTCTCATTGTGGAAATGTTCCTGATCAGAGGACCTGACATCACATGAGAATAGAGAGGCTGTGTTGTAACTTATGTTTTTGACTGGTAATTTGTGTTTTTGTTCATGAAATCAAATTATTTATATGAAATCATACTAAAAAAGAATAATAAAATACAAATGTTTTAGTTTTTCTCGTCTTGAAACATGATCATTAACAAATAGTTTAAAGACTTGGTAGGATGGTTGGGAGGTAACCCAATGGGTATGTCTGGCCAGGGTTGGGAGGTAACCCAATGGGTATGTCTGGCCAGGATGGTTGGGAGCTAACCCAATGGGTATGTCTGGCCAGGATGGTTGGGAGCTAACCCAATGGGTATGTCTGGCCAGGATGGTTGGGAGCTAACACAATGGGTATGTCTGGCCAGGATGGTTGGGAGGTAACCCAATGGGTATGTCTGGCCAGGATGGTTGGGAGGTAACACAATGGGTATGTCTGGCCAGGATGGTTGGGAGGTAACCCAATGGGTATGTCTGGCCAGGATGGTTGGGAGCTAACACAATGGGTATGTCTGGCCAGGATGGTTGGGAGGTAACCCAATGGGTATGTCTGGCCAGGATGGTTGGGAGGTAACCCAATGGGTATGTCTGGGGAGGATGGTTGGGAGGTAACACAATGGGTATGTCTGGCCAGGATGGTTGGGAGGTAACCCAATGGGTATGTCTGGCCAGGATGGTTGGGAGGTAACACAATGGGTATGTCTGGCCAGGATGGTTGGGAGGTAACCCAATGGGTATGTCTGGCCAGGATGGTTGGGAGGTAACACAATGGGTATGTCTGGCCAGGGTTGGGAGGTAACCCAATGGGTATGTCTGGCCAGGATGGTTGGGAGGTAACCCAATGGGTATGTCTGGCCAGGATGGTTGGGAGGTAACACAATGGGTATGTCTGGCCAGGATGGTTGGGAGCTAACACAATGGGTATGTCTGGCCAGGATGGTTGGGAGCTAACCCAATGGGTATGTCTGGCCAGGATGGTTGGGAGGTAACCCAATGGGTATGTCTGGCCAGGATGGTTGGGAGCTAACACAAAGGGTATGTCTGGCCAGGATGGTTGGGAGCTAACACAAAGGGTATGTCTGGCCAGGATGGTTGGGAGCTAACACAAAGGGTATGTCTGGCCTGGATGGTTGGGAGGTAACCCAATGGGTATGTCTGGCCAGGATGGTTGGGAGCTAACACAATGGGTATGTCTGGCCAGGATGGTTGGGAGGTAACCCAATGGGTATGTCTGGCCAGGATGGTTGGGAGCTAACCCAATGGGTATGTCTGGCCAGGATGGTTGGGAGGTAACCCAATGGGTATGTCTGGCCAGGATGGTTGGGAGCAAACCCAATGGGTATGTCTGGCCAGGATGGTTGGGAGGTAACACAATGGGTATGTCTGGCCAGGATGGTTGGGAGGTAACCCAATGGGTATGTCTGGCCAGGATGGTTGGGAGCTAACCCAATGGGTATGTCTGGCCAGGATGGTTGGGAGGTAACACAATGGGTATGTCTGGCCAGGATGGTTGGGAGCTAACCCAATGGGTATGTCTGGGGAGGATGGTTGGGAGGTAACACAATGGGTATGTCTGGCCAGGATGGTTGGGAGCTAACCCAATGGGTATGTCTGGCCAGGATGGTTGGGAGGTAACCCAATGGGTATGTCTGGGGAGGATGGTTGGGAGCTAACCCAATGGGTATGTCTGGCCAGGATGGTTGGGAGCTAACACAATGGGTATGTCTGGCCAGGATGGTTGGGAGGTAACCCAATGGGTATGTCTGGCCAGGATGGTTGGGAGCTAACACAATGGGTATGTCTGGCCTGGATGGTTGGGAGGTAACCCAATGGGTATGTCTGGCCAGGATGGTTGGGAGGTAACACAATGGGTATGTCTGGCCAGGATGGTTGGGAGCTAACACAATGGGTATGTCTGGCCAGGATGGTTGGGAGGTAACCCAATGGGTATGTCTGGCCAGGATGGTATGAGCTAACACAATGGGTATGTCTGGCCAGGATGGTTGGGAGCTAACACAATGGGTATGTCTGGCCAGGATGGTTGGGAGGTAACCCAATGGGTATGTCTGGCCAGGATGGTTGGGAGCTAACACAATGGGTATGTCTGGCCAGGATGGTTGGGAGCTAACCCAATGGGTATGTCTGGCCAGGATGGTTGGGAGCTAACCCAATGGGTATGTCTGGCCAGGATGGTTGGGAGCTAACCCAATGGGTATGTCTGGCCAGGATGGTTGGGAGCTAACCCAATGGGTATGTCTGGCCAGGATGGTTGGGAGGTAACACAATGGGTATGTCTGGCCAGGATGGTTGGGAGCTAACCCAATGGGTATGTCTGGCCAGGATGGTTGGGAGCTAACCCAATGGGTATGTCTGGCCAGGATGGTTGGGAGGTAACACAATGGGTATGTCTGGCCAGGGTTGGGAGGTAACCCAATGGGTATGTCTGGCCAGGATGGTTGGGAGCTAACCCAATGGGTATGTCTGGCCAGGATGGTTGGGAGCTAACCCAATGGGTATGTCTGGCCTGGATGGTTGGGAGCTAACCCAATGGGTATGTCTGGCCAGGATGGTTGGGAGGTAACCAAATGGGTATGTCTGGCCAGGATGGTTGGGAGCTAACACAATGGGTATGTCTGGCCTGGATGGTTGGGAGCTAACACAATGGGTATGTCTGGCCTGGATGGTTGGGAGCTAACACAATAGAGCCCCACAGTGGAGGTGTCATAAAACCTATTGGTCAAACAGGGAAATGGTTCCAATAATTTTTTCCACCATTAATTTGTGTGTTTTATTTATGCCACCTGAAATCAAATAGTTTATATGAAATCTTCCTCAGAAATAGGCCTACTTTAATTTTTTTCATCTTGATACATGATCATAAAAAAAGCTCAAAGTCTGGGTAGAATGGTGGGAGCTAACACAATGGGTATGTCTGTGTAGAATGGTAGAAGGTAACCCAATGGGTATGTCTGGGTAAACAATATGACCCAGTGTACAGAACAGGATTACACTACATGTACATCAGTTCACATTAGTTACTGAGTAAACAATATGACCCAGTGTACAGAACAGGATTAGACTACATGTACATCAGTTCACATTAGTTACTGAGTAAACAATATGACCCAGTGTACAGAACAGGATTAGACTACATGTACATCAGTTCACATTAGTTACTGGGTAAACAATATGACAAGCGGTCAAATGTGTTTTTTACTGGACACTGATTAAGCGTTGTCTTGGATTTAAAAGCAAACTTAATGGAAATTCTACATAGAACAGGTTTTTTAGTCTGGACTGGGCTCTGTGTCCTGGAAACTGGCCCTTAATGTTTTATATCTGAGTGAAATGACTAATTTAAAGGACAATTCATTTAACATCAGTGGTCTTAAGTAAATATACATTAAAATACTACTTAAGGAGTTTTTTGGGGGGTATCTGTACTTTACTTTACTATTGATATTTTGGACAACTTTTACTTGTACTTCACTACATTCCTAAAGAAAATAATGTACTTTTTACTCCATACATTTTCCCTGACACCCAAAAGTACTCATTACATTTTGAATGCTTAGCAGGACAGGAAAATGGTCCAATTCACACACTTATCAAGAGAACGTCCCTGGTCGTCTCTAATGCCTCTGATCTGGCGGACTCACTAAACACATTCTTTTGTAAATTATGTCTGAGTGTTCCCCTGGCTATCCGTAAATGTAAAAAAACAAGAAAATGGTGCTGTCTGGTTTGCTTAATATAAGGAATTTGAAATTATTTATACTTTTAATTTGACTTAGTTGAGCAATTACATTTACTTTTGATACTTAAGTGTCTTTAAAAACCAAATACTTTAGACTTTTACTCAAGTAGTATTTTAATGGGTAACTTTCACTTTTACTTGAGTCATTTTCTATTAAGGTATCTTTACTTTTACTCAATTATGACATTTGGGTACTTTTTCCACTACTGTTTAACATTGAACTCTAGAATCCAATTTTACTACATAAACCTCTTGACTCTATAATTGGCAGTGTAGAAATCCCCTACCATAACCATGTGTAACCTACAATATGTACTGTATTACATTTTAGACAATCAACAATGGTTGAATTTGTTTGGCTACAACAATGTTACAGACAATAAACATTGTAGTCTTTAACATGGAGCACAACATTACAGCCAGATAAATACATTAGCTATATTATTGCAAGTAGGATATTTCATTTATTTATGTTCGAAATTTGGGAAAATTGTGTATACCCATAATGCAACACACTTTGAAGGCGGTGATGTTAGTCAATGTCTTGACAAAAGTGATCCGTTCGAACGCGCCCAGTGATAACTAACCCAAGATGTATCATTGCTGTTGTTTCTAATGGCAGCAAATGAAGCACAGTGGACAGAACAGAGGAGGTGGGCAGAGCCAAGCACGAACTAGCGAGATTCTATTGGCGTGTTTTAGCATGTATTTGCATATTTCCATTAGGAAACGCCTAGTCTGAATTGTGCTTTCAATAACTCAATTCACCCTTGCACTCCCAAACAATGCAATATTTTGAATAATTTAGAAAGGGTCAACTTTACAAAATTTAGTGCACTCTGTTCTTAACAGATTTTATTTTTTGTGAACAGAAAACTGTATTGAGATCGAATTTTTCATAGATGAGAAAATTATCAACATGTCGGCCGAGTTTCGTCCAGCGCCATCTTCTCCCACTTCATTCCACTGGACTTCCTCTAATCATCATACTAAATTCTAAATGGATGCTTCAGATTTATAGACGACGTGATGTGTCTGGGTTCCCCCTTCTGGCTGTGATAAAAGCGTTCACATGCCAGTCGGAACTAGGAAACTTGGAAATGTCCGACTTGCGATGTTCACGTGAACGTGGCATCCGACAATTTGATGACGTTGTTCTGATAACAACATTGATAAGATGGTGTAATGAGCTGTTGTTCACGACCTCGTGCATGTTCCCGTCAGTATTTTTCCACCATGGCAGAGAAAACACTGTTGATGATTGTAAAAAGGATTTGATTAATGCAATTTCATGTTTTTTACTGTGTTAGCCACTAGTGGACGTTAATTGTATACATATATGTATTGTTACACTATTTAGGAGGAGTAAAGACCAAGCTGTTCGTTTTTATATTATCTGTTTAAGTTAATTAATATGAATTTGCCTTAAATGTTTATGCAGATGTGCAGTCGTATAGTATTTACATTTTCACTGCACTAATCAATCAACACATGCTTATCTTTGTACGTTTCCACATAATATCACACTTCAATTAAATCAATAAAAAATAAACGTTTTGTCTGAAAATATTTTCCTCAACGGCGTTACCAACTCCAGTCAGCAGATGGCGATGTGCGTCTTTCGGGTGATGCTGCCAGTGTGACGTATAATCTAGTGGACAGGAGGACGCTTCTTCAACAATAACAAGTAGTCAGCTACCTTCATAGCCAAAAACAGTACATCTCTTTAGTTTGTTTTGGTGTATATTATTCAGTGTGTTTTAAACATACTTCTGTCGTATCTATTTGTTGCCCATTTAATGTAATATTTACGTTGTTTGTTGGGTAGCTGGCTAGCTAAGTTAGCAGTAGCATTTGGCTATTTGCTAATGCTAAATATCTAGCAAGTTAACATCCCCGACCATGAACTCACTAAACTACGACCCCCCTACTAAAGAAGAGGACTGCTGGACAGAGAAAGAGGGTCTCGTGAAAGAGGAGAAGGAAGAGGAGGCTGTCACAGTAAAACAAGAAGTAGAGGGTGAGGCTGTTACAGTGAAAGAAGAGGAAGAAGTTGCAGTGAAAGAGGAAGTTACAGTGAAAGAAGAGGAAGAAGTTACAGTGAAAGAAGAAGATTTCAGAGTGAAAGAGGAGGATGCTATTTTTGGAGTGGAGGAGGAGGGGGAGATTACTGTCACGTTGGAGGAGGAGGAGGAGGGACAAGAAGAGGAAGATACGGGAGATCTGATTAATACTAGTAAGTAATGTTACTGTCTTAAAACAGGAGCACAAACTCTTCAATCATTGAAGATTGCTAGGTCACATGGTTGAAGAGCTATAATATACTATAGAAAGTTTCAAGTATTTATCTAAAAACATGAAAGTGTTTTATGGGAAAACCCTTAAGTTGGTTTGAGGTGTTTCGGTCACATTGTGAAGGAGCTAATGAATTTTAATTTATTTTTTAATATATATATATAATCACTTAAATATATATTCTACAAATGTTGCTGAAATGCTATGAGAAAACCAAAGAGAGAAAACCAAAGGGTGGGCAACTTGTCTACTTATATAAGGAATAATGGACAGTTGAAATAAGGCTGGTAGGTCACATGATTGAAGAGCTATAGACATATTTTAAATATTTATATAAATTGTGTAAGTTCTTTATGGGAAAACCAAAGGGTGTGCAATATGTGTCCCTACCCTGTGATCAATCCAACGTTGGTCTGGGGTGTCTAGGTCACATGGTCAAGTAGAGACCCAGAGCACGAAAATGGTATGGGAAATTAATTTTGCTTTGAAAGTTGATAAACTTGTAACCTCACTTTAGAGAAAATGGCCCCTTGAATGTTTTGGTACAACTACTGGAGAGCTCGTCTTTGTCCATACCCATTCAGCATCGTTCACACCCTCTTAAGCCTTTAGCTCCACCCATCTCTTTAAGGATTCACATGTGAGGCCATGTGCTAAACAGAGTGAGTATGGTAGTGTAGTAAACAACCAAAGATGTCAAGACTAAAGGCTGGTTTCTACTATGTCTATCGACATGTGTATAGACCGTTGTCACAGGGACATCATGAACATTCTATTGTCGTCTGACGTCAAACTTGTTGTCGTTTAAAAAAAAGTATAAACACAAAAAGGACAGGCTGCATGACATCATCAGTCTGGTGGTCCAAAATAGCATAACTGGTGTATTTTAACACCAACACCATCTGTTTAAAAATGAATTTAGTATATTTCAATCTGTCAAACCAGGCGACTAAAACAAACTTTCTAAACAATGTTTTGGTTTGTTTCTAGTTTGTTAGTTAGCTATCTAACAATAAGTTAGCTGGCTATCTAACAATAAGTTAGCTGGCTATCTAACAATAAGTTAGCTGGCTATCTAACAATAAGTTAGCTGGCCATCTAACAATAAGCCAGTTCAAATAATGACCATATCATATAGCTGACAACGTCTTAACTTTAGCTCATTTGTATTAATTATTACAGGAAAATAAACTAGCAACAAGATCATTATTTGCAAGTTATTTAGAAGTTAATAGCATATGACTGTGAGTATGACGAAATAAAAGCAGAGTATTCTACCGGAGAATTTTAGAACTTGGACACTGTCTTGTTGGCCTAATGTTATATCATAATTTGACTTTGGTGCAGGTCATGTTGTTGTTCGTGTTACCGCATCTGGTAAACACACGCTATATAAAATAAAATAAAAGTGTATTTGTCACATGCACAGGATACAGAAGGTGTAATTGCTACAGTGATATGGTTACTTGCAGAGTGGAGTCCTTTGTTTTAGATTGTGAACCATAATCCCAACTCATAACGTTACTACCCTGCATGAATCTACAAGTAACTAAAGTGTACCAACTAACTAGGTTCAATCTTAGTTAGCGGCTCTGAGATACGAATAATATTTCTACACAGATCATACACGTAACATTAGCTAGCGAGCCAGCTAGCGTTAGCCATGGTTGCCCTTAGTTTGAAGTTGTAATCCGGAGGTGTTTTATACATCAGCCTTCTGTGTTCTCTTTTTGACTCCCTCCGCATTTACAATCAAACGTCTGAATTTTCTCCGTCTCCTTTGCTATGATTATCTGCTTCCACCGGGCATTCCACTGATTTTCAAAACTCGGCCTCTGTAATATTTTTCAAAAACCGGCATTAGAAAGGATTAGCTACACATACTAAGCAGGTCATGTTATAGACAGAAGCGTGCTAGATGGCAGACCAATCCGAACTCATCTCTCGGCATGTCCAGCCCATCCATTCTCAGCCAATCATGGCTAGCGGGAAGCTTCATGACTTTTTCTATTGGCTAAACCAACTAGGATCGTAATTTAAGAATTTTATTCGTATTTACAGATGGTATACAAATTTGTTATTAAGGCACATGAAAGTTCACATGTTCCAGAAGGCATTTCTGCCTAAAAACTCATTTTGAATATAAAAATATTTACAGTATGTTTACGTTCAAATGCCTCTCCTGTGAAGTAGTGACGAGCGACATACGCCTAGTTTCCTGAAACAAGTCACATATTTAAGTCGTTTTTTTTTCATAGAGCTCTACTTATTTTTATTCAGGTCAGTTTGTCTTTGATCAACGCCCTGTTTTTATTTAGTTTTTTGGGGGTAAATACAGTCACCGGAATTATTCCTCCACTTGCAAATAAAAAAACTCTCTCTTGGCAAGAAAAGTCAAGATCTGTTGTTGCCTCTTGTTAAAATCCAACCGCATAGCCAACCTCACACCACCAGTCTTTATTAAGAGGGCGCAACAGCGCCTCTGATTCTTAAGGCGTCTGAAGAAAATTCGGCATTCACCCGGGTCTTCTCCAAAATACTATGGTTGTACCGTCGAGAGCGTCCTGACCTGGCAGCATCACAGCCTGGTACGTGAATTGCTCCGCCACATGACCACAAGGCCCTTTAAATCCACATTAGCATTCCACAATACTTCAATACACTCTCACGGCTGTGATATGCTGACTGCACAAGCAGGCAGGACTTCTGCTTTCTCATTTTCCTGAATATATTATCCACTTTTCACTACGTTCAGCCCCCATAATAGGGAAACAATATGTGATTATACAAATCATGATATTTCACATTGTTCATCTGCATAATTTAAATCTGACCTTCATTTGCATGAGACAAAGTCCACTTGATCAATAGTTATTGCTCCTATGGTGCCACTGGTGCCAAGGATATCTATAGTGCCACCAACTGGTCTGGTGCAGCCATCTTAAGGTTGCAGCAACTTTATAGTCACACAGCTACTAAGGACATGTACATAAAGTGTACATAGCAAACGTATTAAATTCCTATAGCCCTGGTGTGATATGGTGCCATCTAGTGTAGCGTGTCCGCCTTTGAATGCAGTAACTAATCATTCTCAAATTCATTAGAGGCTAATTAATTGAGTATATATATATACCAAATCTGGAGTCAATCTGACTTGTGGTTCATAAGAAGATTTTTCAAGTATTTTTAGCATTAGCTTTAATTAGCATTAGCATTAGCAAATTGTGGTAACGTGCATCTATAGCTGGTTCACGAGAAGAAGATTTTTCAAGTATTTTTACCATTAGCATTAATTAGCATTATCATTAGCATATGTGGTAACGTGCATCTATAGCTACAGTACGGCCATATTTACAGCAACCAATTTTTTTCTCAAAACCTTTAAAGACTGATGTAATGAGTCCAAAGGCCAAATTTGGAGTGAATCTGACTTAGTTTATGAGAAGTTTATTTGTTTAATGATTTATTTTAAATCATTAGCATTAAATAAAAGTAAATTGTTAATAGTTTCCTTATTTTTTTTAAAGATATCAATGCCAAACTTAAAATGGTTCATCATTGTAATGGATTTGATGACCCTAAAATATTTTAAGTTGATAGGCCCTTGTAGAGTGGATTTATGAAGGATTTAAATGGGAACGTTCAAAAAGAAGAAAGAGAATAACAATATGTTATCGGAGCTTCGCTGCGAACCCCTAATTAGTCATTCTAGTCATATCATAACTGTTGATGGGGTTTTTTTAAAGTATTTTTAGCATCATTAATTAGCATTAGCAGTGTCTTCTAAACGACTAAGATGTCAAAGTAAAATGTATGTGGAGGTTTCATTCAGGTCTCTCTGTTTAACTAAATACTCTGTTGAACTAAATATTCTGTTAAACTAAATACTCTGTTTGTCTTTGGCAGGAGAGAGATCAGACTCTCACTCTGACAGTGGGAAGAGTCTCTCAGAGGAACCAGACACAGAGACGTCCAAACCAGCGAGACGACGCCACTGCTTCAACTGTGGAAAGAGTTTTACTAAGTTACGGAACCTAAAAAAGCATGAGAGAGCACACACAGGAGAAGAGCCTTTCCAATGTTCCCAGTGTGGAAAGAATTTTATTCAGTTAGCGAGCCTGAAAAGACATAAGAAAATACACTCAGGAGAGAAGCCTTACCACTGTTCCCAATGTGGAAAGAGTTTTAGGTTGTTAGGGAGCCTTAAGGAGCATGAGAGAATACACACAGGAGAGAAGCCTTTCCAATGCTCTCAGTGTGAAAAGCGTTTTACCCAGTTAGGGAGCCTAAAAGATCATGAGAGAATACACACAGGAGAGAAGCCTTTCCAATGCTCTCAGTGTGGAAAGCGTTTCACCCAGTTAGGGAACCTAAAAGATCATGAGAAAATACACACAGGACAGAAGCCTTTCCACTGCTCCCAGTGTGGAAAGAGTTTTACCTACTTAGCGCATCTGAAAAACCATGAGAAAGCACACACGGGAGAGAAGCCTCACCTCTGCTCCCAGTGTGGAAAGAGTTTTACCCAGTTAGGGGACCTGAATAGGCATGAAAGGACACACACAGGAGAAAAGCCTTTCCAATGTTCCCAGTGTGGAAAGAATTTCACCCGGTTAGGGAACCTAAAAGAGCATGAGAGGACACACACACGAGAAAAGCCCTACCCATGCTCACTGTGTGGAAAGAGTTTTACCCAATTAGGGTATCTGAAAAAACATGAGACAACACACACAGGAGAGAAGCCTCACCTCTGCTCCCAGTGTGGAAAGAGTTTTACCCAGTTAGGGGACCTGAATAGGCATGCAAGGACACACACGGGAGAAAAACCTTTCAAATGTTCCCAGTGTGGAAAGAGTTTTACCCGGTTAGAGAATCTAAAAGAGCATGAGAGGACACACACACAAGAAAAGCCTTTCCAATGTTCCCAGTGTGGAAAGAGTTTTACCCGGTCAGGGAACCTAAAAGAGCACGAGAGGACGCACACCCGGGAAAAGCCCTACCAATGCTCCCTCTGTGGAAAGAGTTTTACCCACTTTGGGTATCTGAAAAAACATGGGAGAACACACACACAGGAGAGAAGCCTCACCTCTGCTTCTTGTGTGGAAAGAGTTTTACTAAGTTAGGGTCCCTGAATAGGCATGACAGGACACACAGGAGAGGATAAGACTTTTCAGTGCTCCCAGTTGGGAAAGCGATTTAACTGGTTAAGACACCTGAATAAGCATGAAAGAAGACATACCACTGTTCTCATTGTGCAAAGACATTTTCTCGATCAGTGGAAAACACACCTGATAACTTTTCTTGCCCAGAGAGAGTTTTTTTTATTTGCAAGTAGACAAATAATGCTGGCGAACTATATAAATATTTACAACAACAAAAAGAAATAAAACAGGGCATTGATCAAAACCAAACTGAACTGACACAAGAGAAGACACGAGAGAATTGAGGAGCTATGTTCTGTCTGATGTTTTTGACTGAGAATTTGTGTTTTTGTTTATGTCACATGAAATCAAATTGTTTATATGGGTGATTCTCATGAAACCAGTTTTAAACATGTCTGTAGAAAATGTAGTTACATAACCATGATGCATCTGCAAAAATCAACTATCATTCTGAGGACTAAGTTTAGGCAAAGTGTCTTATTTTCAATATATTTTATTTTCGCCTGAATTTTGTACATTTTCAACCCTAATTCTCCAAAATGCGTCTGGATTAAATTCTTGGGTCATTTTTATACTGTTTTACTTTAGAAAAACCTAACTTATTTAAAATAAAACCCAAAGTATGTTGCTGTAGTTTGTCCATAAATTATAAAAATTGTATATTAGTTGAAGTTTACATTATACTATAATATTTATTATGTACAAACACAGTGTCTGTGGACATGTTGGGGAAAGAGTCTGATTAAATACAAATACAAAATATTGTCAGTGTTATTTAACTCAGACCTTTACAAGAGCAATGTGAAAAATATATATAGAAATGTTTATAACAGTTATGGTAATTAGTACTTTGTGGAAATTGTGGTAAAATGCATAATACCTGATTTTTATATATATATAATTACAATAATGAAATAGATAGTACACATTCTAATCTCAGCGATCCAAGAGGACATTTCATGACAAATGACACTTTTGGGGTAAAAAGTGACAATTTTGGGTTAAAATATGACCTTATTCTAAGATAGAGAGAGCTACTGTGGTGTTTTCATCTCGAGATATAATCATGTCTAAAATCACATAATCTAATCCCTTTTTTTTACGAGTGTTGATTGTGTGAATACAAGTATAAAACCTCTGTTATTCATTGTATGATTTGGATATTACTAAATGTAAATTATTATATAATTCAAAGGAAGTACAGTGCATTCAGAAAGTATTCAGACCCTTTGACTTTTTCCACATTTTGTTACATTACAGCCTTATTCTAATATGTTTTTTTCCCCTCATCAATCTACACACAATGAAAATGAATATTGAAATCAGACCTTCTTGTTGAGTGTCTGATAATCTACCATTTATATAGGAGTGGTTAAAACATGCTAATAACGGTCCTCTGAGTACATCAAAAAGGTTTGATATACCTCCACCGGTATGCCATCCAGCCCTGGAGTTTTCCCATCCTTAAAGGCTTTAATTGCATCAAGCAGTTCCTCCTCTGTAATTTGTCCTTCACATGAGTCTTTCTGTACAGATGTTAATTTTACATTATTATTAGGAAAAAAATCCATACAATAAGCTTTGGTTAGAGGAGTTGAAAATGAAAACATATGCTTAAAGTACACTGCTCAAAAAAATAAAGGGAACACTTAAACATCACAATGTAACTCCAAGTCAATCACACTTATGTGAAATTAAACTGTCCACTTAGGAAGCAACACTGATTGACAATACATTTCACATGCTGTTGTGCAAATGGAATAGACAACAGGTGGAAATTATAGGCAATTAGCAAGACACCCCCAATAAAGGAGTGGTTCTGAAGGTGGGGACCACAGACCACTTCTCAGTTCCTATGCTTCCTGGCTGATGTTTTGGTCACTTTTGAATGCTGGCGGTGCTTTCACTCTAGTGGTAGCATGAGACGGAGTCTACAACTCACACAAGTGGCTCAGGTAGTGCAGCTCATCCAGGATGGCACATCAATGTGAGCTGTGGCAAGAAGGTTTGCTGTGTCTGTCAGCGTAGTGTCCAGAGCATGGAGGCGCTACCAGGAGACAAGCCAGTACATCAGGAGACGTGGAGGAGGCCGTAGGAGGGCAACAACCCAGCAGCAGGACCGCTACCTCCGCCTTTGTGCAAGGAGGAGCAGGAGGAGCACTGCCAGAGCCCTGCAAAAGGACCTCCAGCAGGCTACAAATGTGCATGTGTCTGCTCAAACGGTCAGAAACAGACTCCATGAGGGTGGTATGAGGGCCCGACGTCCACAGGTGGGGGTTGTGCTTACAGCCCAGCACCGTGCAGGACGTTTGGCATTTGCCAGAGAACACCAAGATTGGCAAATTCGCCACTAGCGCCCTGTGCTCTTCACAGATGAAAGCAGGTTCACACTGAGCACATGTGACAGACGTGACAGAGTCTGGAGACGCCGTGGAGAACATTCTGCTGCCTGCAACATCCTCCAGCATGACCGGTTTGGCGGTGGGTCAGTCATGGTGTGGGGTGGCATTTCTTTGGGGGGCCGCACAGCCCTCCATGTGCTCGCCAGAGGTAGCCTGACTGCCATTAGGTACCGAGATGAGATCCTCAGACCCCTTGTGAGACCATATGCTGGTGCGTTTGGCCCTGGGTTCCTCCTAATGCAAGACAATGCTAGACCTCATGTGGCTGGAGTGTGTCAGCAGTTCCTGCAAGAGGAAGGCATTGATGCTATGGACTGGCCCGCCCGTTCCCCAGACCTGAATCCAATTGAGCACATCTGGGACATCATCTCTCGCTCCATCCACCAACGCCACATTGCACCACAGACTGTCCAGGAGTTGGCGGATGCTTTAGTCCAGGTCTGGGAGGAGATCCCTCAGGAGACCTTCCGCCACCTCATCAGGAGCATGCACAGGCATTGTAGGGAGGTCATACAGGCACGTGGAGGCCACACACACTACTGAGCCTCATTTTGACTTGTTTTAAGGACAATACATCAAAGTTGGATCAGCCTGTAGTGTGGTTTTCCACTTTAATTTTGACTGTGACTCCAAATCCAGACCTCCATGGGTTGATAAATTGGATTTCCATTCCATTATTTGTGTGTGATTTTGTTGTCAGCACATTCAACTATGTAAAGAAAAAAGTAGTTAATAAGATTATTTCTTTCATTCAGATCTAGGATGTGTTGTTTAAGTGTTCCCTTTATTTTTTTGAGCAGTATACTTTGCTTCCTCTTTCAAAATATAATTTAGTGAATCACAGGTGTCTCCGTCATTTGTGTCAAGTTTCAGTAGCATTTCTATGTTGAAGATGTAAACAAAATTATTTGGTACATTTTTCCCCAATAACATTTGTTATTGTTACCCATCACTGCCCTTCTTAATGAGAACTTTGAAAATCTCCCTGTTCTTTGTAGTTGAATCAGTGCTTTAAATTCAATACTTGACTGAGAGACCTTACAGATTCTGTATGTATGGGGGACTGAGGAAGAGTTAGTCATTCAAAGATCATGTCAACCTCTATTATTTCACACAGAGTGAGTCCATGTAACTTATTATGGGATTTGTTAAGCCACACTTTTATATATTTTTTTATTTAACTAGGCATGTCAGTTATGAACAAATTATTATTTACCCTAGCCAAACCCGGACAATGCTGGGCCAATTGTGCGCCGCCCTATTGGACTCCCGATCACGGCCGGATGTGATGTAGCCTGGATTCGAACCAGGGACTGTGGTGACACCTCTCACACTGAGATGCAGTGCCTCAGACCACTGCTTCACTCGGGAACTTTCACTCCTGAACTAATTTAGGCTGAATACTTATGCAACAAAATGTGAAATAAGTTATTTCAAAAGGCACTGTATTTTATACAAGGCTTGTCTGTTGAACGTTGGTTACTATGATGACAATCCTATGGTTGAAATTTCACTGTCACAACAATAGTTTACGTTGATGGAAATCCAATGTATTTTCCACGTCGATTCCATGTCACAATTTGTTGACAAATTACGTTGAAACATCATTGATTCAACCAGTTTGTGCCTAGTTTAGTATTTTCCTCTAGCTACTAGCTCAACAGCCACATCCTTTATTACCAGATTCAGCTGAGGTCTTGTACTTAAGGAATGATTTGTACCAAATACAACTCTCTTAGTTATGATAACATTGATAAGTTGTTGACATGAAAAACATTCACAACCTCATGAATGTTTCCGTCAATGTTATTCCACCATGTCAGAGAAAACACAGGCACTGGTTGTGTACTGAACAAAAACAAAGTGTTGGTCCCATGTTTCATGAGCTGAAATAAAAGAGTCCAGAAATGTTCCATACGCACAAAAAGCTTATTTCTCTATAATGTTGTGCACAAATTTGCTAACATCCCTGTTAGTGATTATTTCTACTTTGCTAAAATAATCCATCCACCTGATAGGTGTGGCATATTAAGAAGCTGATTAAACAGCATGATCATTACACAGGTTCACCTTGTGCTGGGTCGTTTTAGAGAATTTGGCAGTACATCCAACTGGCCTCACACCCGTAGACCACGTGTAACCACGCCAGCCCAGAATCTCCACATACGGCTTCTTCACCTGCGGGATCGTCAGAGACCAGTCACCCGGACAATTGATGAAATTGAGGACTATTTCTGCCTATAATAAATCCCTTTTGTGGGGAAAAACTCATTCTGATTGGATGGGCCTGATACCCCAGTGAAATCCATAGATTAGGCCCTAATGAATTTATTTAAATTGACTGATTTCCTTATATGAACTGTAACTCAGTAAAATCGTTGACATGTTTGCATGTTGCATTTATATTTTTGTTCAGTATAAAAATTATTTGATTAATGCAACATATTTTGGTCTGAATATCAATAAAATGTGGAACACCAATATTTCATATCGACTGGTACACCATTTAGGCGCGCTATAGACCTATGTGCTTATTTTGTTTGACTGAAGTAATGTAAAATGTGTCCTAAAATGATTTTGCTGCGTTACCAACTCCAGTCAGCAGAAGGGTGACGTGGGCTATATGCGTGACGTAGAAAATAGTGGACATGACGCCGCACTCCATCAACAACAGAGATGGAGGCACGCTACTTTACCTCAGGTAGTGAACTAACTATTTTGCTAGCATTTTTTAAATTTATTTACATTTGAGAACTCTTGATTATATATATAACTTTTTGTTAAATATCCAGGGACCTAACGTTAAAATCAGTGTGCTAGCTTGCTAGCTGCCCATAGCTAATTCTGTTTGATGAGTCCCAGCCAGCTAGCTAACGTTAGCTAACTGTTAGCCTTTACGACCGAGCGTTGAGGCACAGACAATATATTTGGTTGAGGCTAGCTAACTACCCTTAGCTACTAACTAAAAGTAACACTATTGTGGAGGAATTAGACTAGTCATTGAGTTAGCCACTGTAGTTAACTGGCTGTGTAAAGAAAATAATCTAGACCGACATTTCCAGACTCCAGAAAAGTGATTAACGAACGTCAGTTACCTCGTTTACACACATCTAATCACTATTCGACTGGTCAGCTGTGTTTTAGGTGACTGTAACGTTAGTGTCGCCTAGCCTGTCTAGCGGTCAGCTAGCTATTCCGGCGCCGCCGACCAACTGGCCCAGCCATGAGTTCGCTAAGCTACTTCACCCCGGCCCGAGAGGAAGAGCTGCTGTGGTCGGGGAACGCAGGCGCAGCCACCGGACCTCAACCCAGCACCCTCGGAGGAGAGGAGGCACGGCGCTTCTATCAAAGCCTCATAGAAGAGGGGGATGGAGGGGAGAGACGAGGAATGGAGCAGAGGGCGAGAGAGAACCGGAGGGGAAGAGCAGGGCAGCACGTCCAGGTACCACAAACACAACAAATATACCCTAGTAGCTACATCATCTATGATCATGACATGTATGATTTAAAAATAAAGTATTTCATCAGTATATATACACAGTACCAGTCAAAAGTTGACACCTACTCATTCCAGGGTTTTTCTTAATTTGTACTATTCTCTACATTGTAGAATACTATTGAATACATCAACACTATGAAATAAGACACATGGAATCATGTAGTAACCAAAGAAGTGTTAAACAAATCAAAATATATTTTATATTTGAGTTTCTTCAAAGTAGCCACCCTTTGCCTTGACAGCTTTGCACACTCCAGATGCATCAGTCAAGCATCTGCTGATTGACTGAAATGTAACTAAAGTACTCTTTCCCACAGGCTAGCAGGCAGCAGGCTAGCACCACCAGTGCTACCACGGAGCTGGAGGGGCTAAGACTGCTGCGTTGTGCCCAGGAAGGTAACCTGTCTGGGGTGAGAGGCCTGCTGTCCCGGGGGGTGGATGTCAACTTCCAGGTAGGTAACAGGAGGGATCTGAACCTGGGTCTCCCGCGGGGAGAAACCAAGTAGGAGATTGGATTATTAGACCGGGTTGGCGGTGTGAAAAGTGATTTTCGTTTTTATCACCGGGCTGCTTCCCGGGTGTGAGCCAGGTGCCCCGTTCAAAGCCCACGGGGAAGATGGCTCAAAACAAAAGTGACCTAGGTGAAGCATGTAGACTAGACTAATGAGTAGGATGCTGTGTTTTCACATGCTAAAGTGGGGTTTTTGATAAAAAGGGTTTATTTGCTTGAAAATGGAGTATTCTTACCTCAGGAAGTTGGTGGCTCCTTAATTAGGGAGAACGGGCTTGTGGTAAAGGCTGGAGCGGAATCAGTGGAATGTTAGAAAATACATCAAACACATGGTTTCCATGGTTTCCATGTGTTGGATGCCACTCCATTTGCTCCATTCCGGCCATTATTATGAGCCATTCTCTCCTCAGCAGCCTCCTAAGTGTCTTACATATATTTTAAGATTACTGTTCTATTTGAGCAGGGCGCACCTCCCTCACCGGTTTCACCCAGTCACGCAACAGACCATAGCCCCGGTTCAACCTGGGGCAGTTTAATCAAATCACCTCAGTGTCCTGACCATTAGACCTGCCCCAGGTTGAACCGGGCTATGTTTAATCAAATCACCTCAGTGTCCTGACCATTAGACCATAGCCCGGTTCAACCTGGGGCAGTTTAATCAAATCACCTCAGTGTCCTGACCATTAGACCATAGCCCGGTTCAACCTGGGGCAGTTTAATCAAATCACCTCAGTGTTCTGACCATTTGAACAAGAAGAATTTCCCTCTTTGGCCCAAGGGTGACCCTGATTATTTTTGAAGTCCCAGGCAGGACTACCTCATCAGGAGGAGCCAAACTCACTACATAAGGATGCCAGTAGTACAAGTACTGGATTCACGGTTTGTATTCAATTTAATAATAATCAAATGCATTGTTCTAAATGCATCTGTTTGCCAGGTTCAATTTAAAAGCTCCATGACAACATTTTCAAAACTCTTAAGATGTGTTTATTGTTTGGTGGAGTATGTCAAGTGAAAATATATCAGGTTTCAAGTTTTTTATTTTATTTATTGGAACAACCTACCGCAAACTTTTTGCCTTCAGTCCTGTTTCCCTTTAAAACGCTAACATGCCCTCGAACCAACCTCCTTCCCGTTGCCCTCGAACCAACCTCCTTCCCGTTGCCCTCGAACCAACCTCCTTCCCGTTGCCCTCGAACCAACCTCCTTCCCGTTGCCCTCGAACCAACCTCCTCCCCGTTGCCCTCGAACCAACCTCTTTCCCGTTGCCCTCGAACCAACCTCTTTCCCGTTGCCCTCGAACCAACCTCTTTCCCGTTGCCCTCGAACCAACCTCTTTCCCGTTGCCCTCGAACCAACCTCCTTCCCGTTGCCCTCGAACCAACCTCCTTCCCGAACCCCGGTGCCCTCGAACCAACCTCCTTCCCGTTGCCCCTCGAACCAACCTCCTTCCCGTTGCCCTCGAACCAACCTCCTTCCCGTTGCCCTCGAACCAACCTCCTTCCCGTTGCCCTCGAACCAACCTCCTTCCCGTTGCCCTCGAACCAACCTCCTTCCCGTTGCCCTCGAACCAACCTCCTTCCCGTTGCCCTCGAACCAACCTCCTTCCCGTTGCCCTCGAACCAACCTCTTCCCGTTGCCCCGAACCAACCTCTTTCCCGTTGGCCCTCGAACCAACCTCTTCCCCGTTGCCCTCGAACCACCTCTTTCCCGTTGGCCCTCGAACCAACCTCCTTCCCGTTGCCCTCGAACCAACCTCTTTCCCGTTGCCCTCGAACCAACCTCCTTCCCGTTGCCCTCGAACCAACCTCCTTCCCGTTGCCCTCGAACCAACCTCCTTCCCGTTGCCCTCGAACCAACCTCCTTCCCGTTGCCCTCGAACCAACCTCCTTCCCGTTGCCCTCGAACCAACCTCCTTCCCGTTGCCCTCGAACCAACCTCCTTCCCGTTGCCCTCGAACCAACCTCCTTCCCGTGCCCTCGAACCAACCTCCTCCCGTTGCCCTCGAAACCAACCTCCTTTCCCGTTGCCCTCGAACCAACCTCCTTCCCGTTGCCCTCGAACCAACCTTCCTTTCCCGTTGCCCTCGAACCAACCTCCTTCCCGTTGCCCTCGAACCCAACCTCCTTCCCGTGCCCTCGAACCAACCTCCTTCCCGTTGCCCTCGAACCAACCTCCTTCCCGTTGCCCTCGAACCAACCTCCTTCCCGTTGCCTCGAACCAACCTCCAAGTTTACCGTTGCCCTCGAACCAACCTCCTTCCCGTTGCCCTCGAACCAACCTCCTTCCCTTTGCCCTCGAACCAACCTCCTTCCCGTTGCCCTCGAACCAACCTCCTTCCCGTTGCCCTCGAACCAACCTCCTTCCCGTTGCCCTCGAACCAACCTCCTTCCCGTTGCCCTCGAACCAACCTCCTTCCCGTTGCCCTCGAACCAACCTCCTCCCGTTGCCCTTAGAACCAACCTCCTTCCCGTTGCCCTCGAACCAACCTCCTTCCCGTTGCCCTCGAACCAACCTCCTTCCCGTTGCCCTCGAACCAACCTCCTTCCCGTTGCCCTCGAACCAACCTCCTTCCCGTTGCCCTCGAACCAACCTCCTTCCCGTTGCCCTCGAACCAACCTCCTTCCCGTTGCCCTCGAACCAAACCTCCTTCCCGTTGCCCTCGAACCAACCTCCTTCCCGTTGCCCTCGACCAACCTCCTTCCCGTTGCCCTCGAACCAACCTCCTTCCCGTTGCCCTCGAACCAACCAACCTCCTTCCCGTTGCCTCGAACCAACCTCCTTCCCGTTGCCCTCGAACCAACCTCCTTCCCGTTGCCCTCGAACCAACCTCCTTCCCGTTGCCCCGAACCAACCTCCTTCCCGTTGCCCTCGAACCAACCCCTTTCCCGTTGCCCTCGAACCCAACCTCCTTCCCGTTGCCCTCGAACCAACCTCCTTCCCGTTTGCCCCTCGAACCAACCTCCTTCCCGTTGCCCCTCGAACCAACCTCCTTCCCCGTTGCCCTCGAACCAACCTCCTTCCCGTTGCCCTCGACCAACCTCCTTCCCGTTGCCCTCGAACCAACCTCCTTCCCGTTGCCCTCGAACCAACCTCTTCCCGTTGCCCTCGAACCAACCTCCTTTCCCGTTGCCCTCGAACCAACCTCCTTCCCGTTGCCCTCGAACCACCCTCCTTCCCGTTGCCCTCGAACCAACCTCCTTCCCGTTGCCCTCGAACCAACCCTCTTCCCGTTGCCCTCAGAACCAACCGCCTCCCGTTGCCCTCGAACACAACCTCCTTCCCCGTGCCCTCGAACCAACCATCACTTCCGTTGGCCCTCGAACCAACCTCCTTCCCGTTGCCCCTCGAACCAACCTCCTTCCCGTGTGCCCTCGAACCAACCTCTTCCCGTTGCCGCTCGAACCAACCTCCTTCCCGTTGCCCTCGAACCAACCTCCTTCCCGTTGCCCTCGAACCAACCTCCTTCCGTTCCGCTAGAACCAACCTCCTTACCCGTTGCCCTCCGAACCAACCTCCTTCCGTTGCCCTCTGAACCAACCTCCTTCCGTTGCCCTCAGAACCAACCTCCTTCCCGTTGCCCTCGAACCAACCTCCTTCTTCCCGTTGCCCTCGAACCACCTCCTTCCGTTGCCCTCGAACCAACCTCCTTCTCCCGTTGCCCTCGACCAACCTCCTTCCCGTTGCCCTCGAACCAACCTCCTTCCGTTCCCCGAACCAACCTCCTTCCCGTTTCCCTCGAACCAACTCTTTCCCGTTGCGCTCGAACCAACCTCTTTCCCGTTGGCCCTCGAACCAACCTCCTTCCCCGTTGCCTAGAACCAACCTCCTTCCCGTTGCCCTCGAACCAACCTCCTTCCCGTTGCCCTCGAACCACCTCCTTCCGTTGCCCTCGAACCAACCTCCTTCCCGTGTGCCCTCGGAACCACCTCCTTCCCGTTGCGCTCGAACCAACCTCCTTCCGTTGCCCTCGAACCAACCCCTCCTTCCCGTTGCCCTCGAACCAACCTCCTTCCCGTTGCCCCTCGAACCAACCTCCTTCCCGTTGCCCTCGAACCAACTCCTTCCCGTTGCCCTCCTAACCCTACCTCCTGCCGTAACCAACCTCCTTCCCGTTGCCCTCGAACCAACCTCCTTCCCGTTGCCCTCGAACCAACCTCCTTCCCGTTGCCCTCGAACCAACCTCCTTCCCGTTGCCCTCGAACCAACCTCCTTCCCGTTGCCCTCGAACCAACCTCCTTCCCGTTGCGCTAGAACCAACCTCCTTCCCGTTGCCCTCGAACCAACCTCCTTCCCGTTGCCCTCGAACCAACCTCCTTCCCGTTGCCCTAGAACCAACCTCCTTCCCGTTGCCCTCGAACCAACCTCCTTCCCGTTGCGCTAGAACCAACCTCCTTCCCGTTGCCCTCGAACCAACCTCCTTCCCGTTGCCCTCGAACCAACCTCCTTCCCGTTGCCCTCGAACCAACCTCCTTCCCGTTGCCCTCGAACCAACCTCCTTCCCGTTGCCCTCGAACCAACCTCCTTCCCGTTGCCCTCGAACCAACCTCCTTCCCGTTGCCCTCGAACCAACCTCCTTCCCGTTGCCCTCGAACCAACCTCCTTCCCGTTGCCCTCGAACCAACCTCCTTCCCGTTGCCCTCGAACCAACCTCCTTCCCGTTGCGCTCGAACCAACCTCCTTCCCGTTGCGCTCGAACCAACCTCCTTCCCGTTGCCCGAACCAACCTCCTTCCCGTTGCGCTCGAACCAACCTCCTTCCCGTTGCGCTCGAACCAACCTCCTTCCCGTTGCGCTAGAACCAACCTCCTTCCCGTTGCCCTCGAACCAACCTCCTTCCCGTTGCGCTAGAACCAACCTCCTTCCCGTTGCGCTAGAACCAACCTCCTTCCCGTTGCCCTCGAACCAACCTCCTTCCCGTTGCCCTAGAACCAACCTCCTTCCCGTTGCCCTCGAACCAACCTCCTTCCCGTTGCGCTAGAACCAACCTCCTTCCCGTTGCCCTCGAACCAACCTCCTTCCCGTTGCCCTCGAACCAACCTCCTTCCCGTTGCGCCCGAACCAACCTCCTTCCCGTTGCCCTCGAACCAACCTCCTTCCCGTTGCGCTAGAACCAACCTCCTTCCCGTTGCCCTCGAACCAACCTCCTTCCCGTTGCCCTCGAACCAACCTCCTTCCCGTTGCCCTCGAACCAACCTCCTTCCCGTTGCCCTAGAACCAACCTCCTTCCCGTTGCCCTCGAACCAACCTCCTTCCCGTTGCCCTCGAACCAACCTCCTTCCCGTTGCCCTCGAACCAACCTCCTTCCCGTTGCCCTCGAACCAACCTCCTTCCCGTTGCCCTCGAACCAACCTCCTTCCCGTTGCCCTCGAACCAACCTCCTTCCCGTTGCCCTCGAACCAACCTCCTTCCCGTTGCCCTCGAACCAACCTCCTTCCCGTTGCCCTCGAACCAACCTCCTTCCCGTTGCCCTCGAACCAACCTCCTTCCCGTTGCCCTCGAACCAACCTCCTTCCCGTTGCGCTAGAACCAACCTCCTTCCCGTTGCCCTAGAACCAACCTCCTTCCCGTTGCCCTCGAACCAACCTCCTTCCCGTTGCCTAACCAACCTCCTTCCCGTTGCCCTCGAACCAACCTCCTTCCCGTTGCCCTCGAACCAACCTCCTTCCCGTTGCCCTCGAACCAACCTCCTTCCCGTTGCCCTCGAACCAACCTCCTTCCCGTTGCCCTCGAACCAACCTCCTTCCCGTTGCCCTCGAACCAACCTCCTTCCCGTTGCCTCGACCCAACCTCCTTCCCGTTGCCCTCGAACCAACCTCCTTCCCGTTGCCCTCGAACCAACCTCCTTCCCGTTGCCCTCGAACCAACCTCCTTCCCGTGCCCTCGAACCAACCTCCTTCCCGTTGCCCTCGAACCAACCTCCTTCCCGTTGCGCTAGAACCAACCTCCTTCCCGTTGCCCTCGAACCAACCTCCTTCCCGTTGCGCTAGAACCAACCTCCTTCCCGTTGCGCTAGAACCAACCTCCTTCCCGTTGCCCTCGAACCAACCTCCTTCCCGTTGCGCTAGAACCAACCTCCTTCCCGTTGCGCTAGAACCAACCTCCTTCCCGTTGCGCTAGAACCAACCTCCTTCCCGTTGCCCTCGAACCAACCTCCTTCCCGTTGCGCTAGAACCAACCTCCTTCCCGTTGCGCTAGAACCAACCTCCTTCCCGTTGCCCTCGAACCAACCTCCTTCCCGTTGCCCTAGAACCAACCTCCTTCCCGTTGCCCTAGAACCAACCTCCTTCCCGTTGCCCTAGAACCAACCTCCTTCCCGTTGCCCTAGAACCAACCTCCTTCCCGTTGCCCTAGAACCAACCTCCTTCCCGTTGCCCTCGAACCAACCTCCTTCCCGTTGCCCTCGAACCAACCTCCTTCCCGTTGCCCTAGAACCAACCTCCTTCCCGTTGCCCTAGAACCAACCTCCTTCCCGTTGCCCTCGAACCAACCTCCTTCCCGTTGCCCTCGAACCAACCTCCTTCCCGTTGCCCTCGAACCAACCTCCTTCCCGTTGCGCTAGAACCAACCTCCTTCCCGTTGCCCTAGAACCAACCTCCTTCCCGTTGCCCTCGAACCAACCTCCTTCCCGTTGCGCTAGAACCAACCTCCCTTCCCCGTTGCCCTAGAACCAACCTACCTTCCCGTTGCCCTCGAACCAACCTCCTTCCCGTTGCCCTAGAACCAACCTCCTTCCCGTTGCCCTAGAACCAACCTCCTTCCCGTTGCCCTAGAACCAACCTCCTTCCCGTTGCCCTAGAACCAACCCTCCTTCCCGTTGCCCTAGAACCAACCTCCTTCCCGTTGCCCTCGAACCAACCTCCTTCCGTTGCCCTAGAACCAACCTCCTTCCCGTTGCCCTAGAACCAACCTCCTTCCGTTGCCCTAGAACCAACCTCCTTCCCGTTGCCCTAGAACCAACCTCCTTCCCGTTGCCCCGAACCAACCTCCTTCCCGTTGCCCTCGAACCAACCTCCTTCCCGTTGCCCTCAAACCAACCTCCTTCCCGTTGCCCTCGAACCAACCTCCTTCCCGTCGCGCTAGAACCAACCTCCTTCCCGTTGCCCTAGAACCAACCTCCTTCCCGTTGCCCTCGAACCAACCTCCTTCCCGTTGCGCTAGAACCAACCTCCTTCCCGTTGCGCTAGAACCAACCTCCTTCCCGTTGCCCTAGAACCAACCTCCTTCCCGTTGCCCTCGAACCAACCTCCTTCCCGTTGCGCTAGAACCAACCTCCTTCCCGTTGCGCTAGAACCAACCTCCTTCCCGTTGCCCTAGAACCAACCTCCTTCCCGTTGCCCTAGAACCAACCTCCTTCCCGTTGCCCTCGAACCAACCTCCTTCCCGTTGCCCTAGAACCAACCTCCTTCCCGTTGCCCTCGAACCAACCTCCTTCCCGTTGCCCTAGAACCAACCTCCTTCCCGTTGCCCTCGAACCAACCTCCTTCCCGTTGCCCTAGAACCAACCTCCTTCCCGTTGCCCTCGAACCAACCTCCTTCCCGTTGCGCTAGAACCAACCTCCTTCCCGTTGCGCTAGAACCAACCTCCTTCCCGTTGCCCTCGAACCAACCTCCTTCCCGTTGCGCTAGAACCAACCTCCTTCCCGTTGCCCTCGAACCAACCTCCTTCCCGTTGCGCTAGAACCAACCTCCTTCCCGTTGCCCTCGAACCAACCTCCTTCCCGTTGCCCTAGAACCAACCTCCTTCCCGTTGCTCTAGAACCAACCTCCTTCCCGTTGCCCTAGAACCAACCTCCTTCCCGTTGCGCTCGTCTTTAACACCGGTTGTCTTCTCATACTAACACTGCTTTACTGAGGAGTGTCTGCTACATGACCAAAATGTTCTCTATACATTCTTCTTAATGTCTTTCTCTCCCCCTCTCTCTCTCTCTCCATCTCCTCTTTCTCTCCCCCTCTCTCTCTCTCCATCTCCTCTTTCTCTCCCCCTCTCTCTCTCTCTCTCTCCATCTCCTCTTTCTCTCCCCCTCTCTCTCTCTCATCTCCTCTTTCTCTCCCCCTCTCTCTCTCTCTCTCTCTCCATCTCCTCTTTCTCTCCCCCTCTCTCTCTCTCTCTCTCCATCTCCTCTTTCTCTCCCCCTCTCTCTCTCTCTCTCCATCTCCTCTTTCTCTCCCCCTCTCTCTCTCTCCATCTCCTCTTTCTCTCCCCCTCTCTCTCTCTCTCTCTCTCCATCTCCTCTTTCTCTCCCCCTCTCTCTCTCTCTCTCACTCCATCTCCTCTTTCTCTCCATCTCCTCTCTCTCTCCATCTCCTCTTTCTCTCCCTCTCTCTCTCTCTCCATCTCCTCTCTCTCTCCATCTCATCTTTCTCTCCCCCTCCCTCTCTCTCTCTCTCCATCTCCTCTTTCTCTCCCCCCTCCCTCTCTCTCTCTCTCCATCTCCTCTTTCTCTCCCCCCTCTCTCTCTCTCTCTCTCCATCTCCTCTTTCTCTCCCCCTCTCTCTCTCTCCATCTCCTCTCTCTCCCCCCTCTCTCTCTCTCTCTCTCTCCATCTCCTCTTTCTCTCCCTGACTCTCTCTCTCTCTCTCTCCATCTCATCTTTCTCTCCCTCTCTCTCTCTCTCTCTCCATCTCATCTTTCTCTCCCCCTCCCTCTCTCTCTCTCTCCATCTCCTCTTTCTCTCCCCCTCCCTCTCTCTCTCTCTCCATCTCCTCTTTCTCTCCCCCTCTCTCTCTCTCTCTCCATCTCCTCTTTCTCTCCCCCTCTCTCTCTCTCCATCTCCTCTCTCTCCCCCCCTCTCTCTCTCTCTCTCCATCTCCTCTTTCTCTCCCCCCTCTCTCTCTCTCTCTCCATCTCCTCTTTCTCTCCCCCCTCCCTCTCTCTCTCTCTCTCCATCTCCTCTCTCTCCCCCCCTCTCTCTCTCTCTCTCCATCTCCTCTTTCTCTCCCTGACTCTCTCTCCAGGACAGCTGGTGGTGGACAGGTGTGATGTGTGCAGCGGCGGCAGGGCAGCGGGGTGTCGTTAGGCTCCTCCTCCAGCAGGGGGCGGCGTGGGTGGGCGTGGTGGACACGCAGGGCCGGGACGCCAGGGAGCTGGCTAGGATGGCAGGGCATAGCGGGGTCCTAGAGGAACTGGACCACTACGGGTCTCTGCAGGACTGTGACCATGAGACGGGTGACCGGCATGGGAGACAGAGGGGTCAACACAACCATTACAGGAGAGAGACACAGGACCACAGGTTAGTGACCGACTGACTGACTGACCACAGGTTAGTGACCGACTGACTGACTGACCACAGGTTACTGACTGACTGACTGACTGACCACAGGTTACTGACTGACTGACTGACCACAGGTTAATGACTGACTGACTGACTGACTGACCGACCACAGGTTAGTGACTGACTGACTGACTGATTGACCGACCACAGGCTAGTGACTGACTGACCGACCACAGGTTAGTGACTGACTGACTGACTGACCACAGGTTAGTGACTGACTGACTGACTGACTGACCACAGGTTAGTGACTGACTGACCACAGGTTAGCGAACACAGTACAGTCCCTGGCTGTCTGTCATGTGGTCGACCATACTAGACTGACACAGCCACTTCATGTTTGATTTAACCCACCTGGAAGACCAGGTGAACTGATCAGTTGGTCAGGTGTGGTGAATATAGACAGTCCCTGAACTGACCAGTTGGTCAGGTGTGGTGAATATAGACAGTCCCTGAACTGATCAGTTGGTCAGGTGTGGTGACTATAGACAGTCCCTGAACTGATCAGTTGGTCAGGTGTGGTGAATATAGACAGTCCCTGAACTGATCAGTTGGTCAGGTGTGGTGACTATAGACAATCCCTGAACTGATCAGTTGGTCAGGTGTGGTGACTATAGACAGTCCCTGAACTGATCAGTTGGTCAGGTGTGGTGACTATAGACAGTCCCTGAACTGATCAGTTGGTCAGGTGTGGTGACTATAGACAGTCCCTGAACTGATCAGTTGGTCAGGTGTGGTGACTATAGACAGTCCCTGAACTGATCAGTTAGATCAGTTGGTCAGGTGTGGTACCTAGCTGGAACACCATCCTGCAGTATCTGAGGCTCTCCAGGAACAGGCTCTCCTACCTCTGTCCTAGTGTAGAAATAAGACCTGAGATTGAAGGATTGTTGTCAAGGAGATACTCATTTTTCTCCTCCCTTGTTGCTCTTCTCTCTCTCTGCTCCCCCCCCCCCCCCCAGTTCTCCCCCAGCGGTAGCAGCAGTCCAGACCCATCATAACCAGTCCACCCAGAATCAGACCCAGTGGTGTCCAGTCTGCAGTGTCCACTACTCCTCTCCTCCAGAGACGCACCTCTCCTCCACCCTCCACCTGTTCTCTCTCTCCCGCCCTGCTCCCCCTCCCCACTACTGCCTCCCCCCCTCCACCCCCGCCTACCAGATGATGCTGCGCTCCGGATGGACCCCTGGGGGGGGGCTGGGGCCCGCGGGGGAGGGTCACAAACAGCCGGTCCGGACCGTCCTGAAGAGGGACAGTAGAGGCCTGGGGTACGGACCCACACCCCGACCTAAGATCACACACTTCCAACCTAAAGACCCACAGGCAGTCAGACGGACGGGGAAGGAGGGTCGGGGAGAGCGGGGGAGGAGGGGGATGAAGGAGGAGAGCAGGAGGGAGGAGAAGGACAGGAACTGGGAGAGAGACTTCCGCTCTTCCTTTAACACCTTTGACCCCTGACCTCTAAATGCTGACTCAGGGAACACATGTGGTGTGATCACCTGTTGTAGTCAGTTTCTCTCTAGTGTACACTGTTTTCTCTCTCTCTCTCTCTCTCTCTCTCTCTCTCTCTAGTGTACACTCTGCTTTCTCTCTCTCTAGTGTACACTGCTCTTTCTCTCTCTGCGCTTTCTCTCTCTCTCTCTGTAGTGTACACTGCTCTCTCTCTCTCTCTCTCTGTCTCTCTCTGTGTCTCTCTCTGTCTCTCTCTCTCTCTCTCTCTCTGTGTAGTGTACACTCTGCTCTCTTATGTCGCATAGCAAATGCACCAGGAAGAGTAGCTGCTGCTTTTGCAACAGCTAATGAGGACCCTAATCAAATACCAAAGGGTCTGAATACTTATGTAAATAAGGTATTTCAGTTTTTTATTTGTAATAAATTTGCAAGCATTTCTAAAAAACAGCTTTTGCTTTGTCGTTATGTGGTATTTGCTCCACTCTACCTGTTGTCCACAGGGCCAAGGGCCCATTTATGGCTTGATAATGAAGTGTTACTCTACTGAGGAGTTACACTGGGGCTTGATAATGAAGTTTTACTCTGTTACTGAGGAGCTCCACTTGGGCTTGATAATTAAGTGTACAGGATGGGAACAATAACTGCCCGAGTTACACCAGGAACGCACAATCCCTCCATCAGTGCTCAGACTGTCCACAATAGGCTGAGAGAGGCTGGACTGAGTGCTTGTAGGCCTGTTGTAAGGCAGGTCCTCACCAGACATCACTGGCAACAACGTCACCTACAGGCACAAACCCACCGTCGCTGGACCAGACAGGACTGGCAAAAACTGCTCTTCACTGATGAGTTGCGGTTTTGTCTCACCAGGGGTGATGGTTTCGGATTTGCGTTTATCGTCGAAGGAATGAGTGTTACACCGAGGCCTGTACTCTGGAGCGGGATCGATTTGGAGGTGGAGGGTCCGTCATGGTCTTGGGTGATGTGTCACAGCATCATTGGACTGAGCTTGTTGTCATTGCAGGCAATCTCAACGCTGTGCGTTACAGGGAAGACATCCTCCTCCCTCATGTGGTACCCTTTCTGACATGACCCTCCAGCATGACAATGCCACCAGCCATACTACTCATTCTGTGCGTGATTTCCTGCAAGACAGGAATTTCAGTGTTCTGCCATAGCCAGTGAAGAGCCCTGATCTCAATCCCATTGAGCACGTCTGGGACCTGTTGAATCGGAGGGTGAGGGCTAGGGTCATTCCCCCCAGAAATGTCCGGGAACTTGCAGGTGCTTTGGTGGAAGAGTGGGGTAACATCTCACAGCAAGAACTGGCAAATCTGGTGCAGTCCATGAGGAGGAGATGCACTGCAGTACTTAATGCAGCTGGTGGCCACAGCAGATACTGACTGTTACTTTTGATTTTGACCCCCTCTTTGTTCAGGGACACATTATTCAATTTCTGTGGAACTTGTTCAGTTTATGTCTCAGTTGTTGAATCTTATGTTCATACAAAATGTACACATGTTAAGTTTGCTGAAAATAAACGCAGTTGACAGAGAGAGGACGTTTCTTTTGCTGAGTTTAATTAGCTCGTGTGCTTTTCTCATCAAGGAGGGTATTCTATATGCAGTATATTGTTGGGGTCTGTAACTATGGTTACCAGTAACAGTTTCTTCCCATTCAACAGACAGTTCAGTAATAGATCCATGTAATTTCAGTTGATTTGTCTGCCTGCCTGTCTGCCCCTCTGTCTGTCTGCCTGCCTGTTTGTCCGTCCGTCCGTCCGTGCATTGGTATATTGGATTGTGTATAAAAGTGGATCCTCCTGATTGTATTTTCCTTCCTTTTTAGACTATATAGGCCTAATAAAATTGTTACAATGGTAGGCAACTGTGTGTCTCTGTCTGTCTGCCTGTCTGTCTGTCTGTCTGTATGGTGACTAAAAGTGAAGTTAATGCCTCAACATGCCGAATTTATCTGAACTATGTGAATTTCTGTCGGTGTCCATTTTGAAAGTGCTGAACGACTAGGTCTACTTAGTCACAGCTCATTTACTTGCACTTGCTTATACTTAATGATATAAGAACAAATGTTATGAGTTTACTGAACCTAAATGTAATAATGTTTGTCTATGGTTCAAAAGTCTAAACTCATTGCGGCGTTCGTTGTTATTGAAGGAGAATGCGGTTCTTATTGAGTTCCACAAGGAGTCAGTAGAAGCCATGTTTATTTAAGCAAGTCAGCCATATCAGCTTTGTTTTTTTAAAAGGCAGTAAATGAGGCTGAATGAACTGTTTAGCTGCCAGACAAGGCTCAGCTGATAGCCAGGTGTAGCGGTGGTAAGGATTCACTCCATGGTGCTGAAAAGAAAGCTCTGCTGTTGGGACAGCTTTATGTAGGCCATAACAGTTTGTGGGCACCGTTTGTCACTGTTATAGCTCAATTAATATATTGTTTAGTGTTGTGTAGTGGCTTTTCTGGCATGCATCTACAACAAAAATGTTGAGTTTGCCTCACCAAGATGTACATGCTAACACCTGAACTGGCCAAGATAGAGTACATGATCAGTGAATATATTCAATGTACAGGCTACAATGTGGGGATCTCATGCATGGTAATAACTACCTGTATATACGACGATAAAGTTATATTATATTCTACTCAATCCATAGGCTTCATTGATGCCTTTCAGAGTGTCTTGAATTCAATACAACCGGCTATGATAGCTGAGGTTCATAGCTAGCTAGCAAATATTGACGTTATAATATTGACATTTAACAGTAATTTTGTCAAATTTCTTTGGGTGATTAATGATTAACTGGTGGAAACAATTAAAAACAACTGTTGTGAACTCATATTTATACCAACCGTTGTAGGGTCCAAACACAGATTGGCATCAAAGCTACACATAGGCATACAGTTATTTTTATCCTCCACTACACAATAAGCAATAAAATAGTTAGCTAGCTACGTTACTTCAGCTGCATTGTATGGCAAATATCACCAAGGCATATTTGCTGGCAGCATTGTGGTAAAGTCATCTCTGGTAGGTAGAATGGTGAAACTCATTTTAGTGTTTGTTTGTAATTAGCACAGCCAGGCACAGAACACCACACAGCCAGGAACAGAACACCGCACAGCCAGGAACAGAACACCGCACAGCCAGGAACAGAACACCGCACAGCCAGGATCAGAACACCGCACAGCCAGGAACAGAACACCGCACAGCCAGGCACAGAACACCGCACAGCCAGGAACAGAACACCGCACAGCCAGGCACAGAACACCGCACAGCCAGGCACAGAACACCGCACAGCCAGGCACAGAACACCGCACAGCCAGGCACAGAACACCGCACAGCCAGGCACAGAACACCGCACAGCCAGGCACAGAACACCGCACAGCCAGGCACAGAACACCGCACAGCCAGGCACAGAACACCACACAGCCAGGCACAGAACACCACACAGCCAGGCACAGAACACCACACAGCCAGGCACAGAACACCACACAGCCAGGAACAGAACACCACACAGCCAGGAACAGAACACCACACAGCCAGGAACAGAACACAGAACACCACACAGCCAGGAACAGAACACCACACAGCCAGGAACAGAACACCACACAGCCAGGAACAGAACACCACACAGCCAGGAACAGAACACCACACAGCCAGGAACAGAACACCACACAGCCAGGAACAGAACACCACACAGCCAGGCACAGAACACCACACAGCCAGGCACAGAACACCACACAGCCAGGCACAGAACACCACACAGCCAGGCACAGAACACCACACAGCCAGGCACAGAACACCACACAGCCAGGCACAGAACACCACACAGCCAGGAACAGAACACCACACAGCCAGGCTCAGAACACCACACAGCCAGGCACAGAACATTTACATTACATTTACGTCATTTAGCAGACGCTCTTATCCAGAGCGACTTACAGTAGTGAATGCATACATTTCATACAATTTTATACAATTATTATTATTATTTTTTTCTGTGCTGGCCCCCCGTGGGAATCGAACCCACAACCCTGGTGTTGCAAACACCATGCTCTACCAACTGAGCTACAGGGAAGGCTAACCACCACACAGCCAGGCACAGAACACCACACAGCCAGGCACAGAACACCACACAGCCAGGAACAGAACACCACACAGCCAGGCACAGAACACCACACAGCCAGGAACAGAACACCACACAGCCAGGCACAGAACACCACACAGCCAGGAACAGAACACCACACAGCCAGGAACAGAACACCACACAGCCAGGAACAGAACACCACACAGCCAGGAACAGAACACAGCCAGGCACAGAACACCACACAGCCAGGCACAGAACACCACACAGCCAGGAACAGAACACCACACAGCCAGGAACAGAACACCGCACAGCCAGGCACAGAACACCACACAGCCAGGCACAGAACACCACACAGCCAGGAACAGAACACCACACAGCCAGGAACAGAACACCACACAGCCAGGAACAGAACACCACACAGCCAGGAACAGAACACCACACAGCCAGGAACAGAACACCACACAGCCAGGAACAGAACACCACACAGCCAGGAACAGAACACAGCCAGGCACAGAACACCACACAGCCAGGAACAGAACACCACACAGCCAGGAACAGAACACCACACAGCCAGGCACAGAACACCACACAGCCAGGCACAGAACACCGCACAGCCAGGCACAGAACACCACACAGCCAGGAACAGAACACCACACAGCCAGGAACAGAACACCACACAGCCAGGAACAGAACACCACACAGCCAGGAACAGAACACCACACAGCCAGGAACAGAACACAGCCAGGCACAGAACACCACACAGCCAGGAACAGAACACCACACAGCCAGGAACAGAACACCACACAGCCAGGCACAGAACACCACACAGCCAGGCACAGAACACCGCACAGCCAGGCACAGAACACCACACAGCCAGGAACAGAACACCACACAGCCAGGCACAGAACACCGCACAGCCAGGCACAGAACACCGCACAGCCAGGCACAGAACACCGCACAGCCAGGAACAGAACACCACACAGCCAGGAACAGAACACCACACAGCCAGGCACAGAACACCACACAGCCAGGCACAGAACACCGCACAGCCAGGCACAGAACACCGCACAGCCAGGCACAGAACACCGCACAGCCAGGCACAGAACACCGCACAGCCAGGAACAGAACACCACACAGCCAGGAACAGAACACCGCACAGCCAGGAACAGAACACCGCACAGCCAGGAACAGAACACCACACAGCCAGGCACAGAACACCACACAGCCAGGCACAGAACACCACACAGCCAGGCACAGAACACCACACAGCCAGGCACAGAACACCACACAGCCAGGAACAGAACACCACACAGCCAGGCACAGAACACAGCCAGGCACAGAACACCACACAGCCAGGAACAGAACACCACACAGCCAGGCACAGAACACCACACAGCCAGGCACAGAACACCACACAGGCAGGCACAGAACACAGCCAGGCACAGAACACCACACAGCCAGGAACAGAACACCACACAGCCAGGAACAGAACACCACACAGCCAGGAACAGAACACCACACAGCCAGGAACAGAACACCACACAGCCAGGAACAGAACACCACACAGCCAGGCACAGAACACCACACAGCCAGGAACAGAACACCACACAGCCAGGCACAGAACACCACACAGCCAGGAACAGAACACCACACAGCCAGGAACAGAACACCACACAGCCAGGCACAGAACACCACACAGCCAGGAACAGAACACAGGCAGGAACAGAACACCACACAGGCAGGAACAGAACACCACACAGGCAGGAACAGAACACAGCCAGGCACAGAACACAGGCAGGAACAGAACACAGCCAGGCACAGAACACCACACAGCCAGGAACAGAACACCACACAGCCAGGAACAGAACACCACACAGCCAGGAACAGAACACCACACAGCCAGGCACAGAACACCACACAGCCAGGAACAGAACACAGCCAGGAACAGAACACCACACAGCCAGGCACAGAACACAGGCAGGAACAGAACACAGCCAGGCACAGAACACCACACAGCCAGGAACAGAACACCACACAGCCAGGCACAGAACACCGCACAGCCAGGCACAGAACACCACACAGCCAGGCACAGAACACCACACAGCCAGGCACAGAACACCACACAGCCAGGAACAGAACACCACACAGCCAGGCACAGAACACCGCACAGCCAGGCACAGAACACCACACAGCCAGGCACAGAACACCACACAGCCAGGCACAGAACACCACACAGCCAGGAACAGAACACCACACAGCCAGGCACAGAACACCACACAGCCAGGCACAGAACACCACACAGCCAGGAACAGAACACCACACAGCCAGGCACAGAACACCGCACAGCCAGGCACAGAACACCACACAGCCAGGCACAGAACACCACACAGCCAGGCACAGAACACCACACAGCCAGGCACAGAACACCACACAGCCAGGAACAGAACACCACACAGGCAGGAACAGAACACCACACAGCCAGGAACAGAACACCACACAGCCAGGAACAGAACACCACACAGGCAGGAACAGAACACCACACAGCCAGGCACAGAACACCGCACAGCCAGGAACAGAACACCACACAGCCAGGAACAGAACACCACACAGCCAGGAACAGAACACCACACAGGCAGGAACAGAACACCACACAGCCAGGCACAGAACACCACACAGCCAGGCACAGAACACCACACAGCCAGGCACAGAACACCACACAGCCAGGAACAGAACACCACACAGGCAGGAACAGAACACCACACAGCCAGGAACAGAACACCACACAGCCAGGAACAGAACACCACACAGGCAGGAACAGAACACCACACAGCCAGGCACAGAACACCGCACAGCCAGGAACAGAACACCACACAGCCAGGAACAGAACACCACACAGCCAGGAACAGAACACCACACAGGCAGGAACAGAACACCACACAGCCAGGCACAGAACACCGCACAGCCAGGAACAGAACACCACACAGCCAGGAACAGAACACCACACAGCCAGGAACAGAACACCGCACAGCCAGGCACAGAACACCACACAGCCAGGCACAGAACACCACACAGCCAGGAACAGAACACCACACAGCCAGGAACAGAACACCACACAGCCAGGAACAGAACACCACACAGGCAGGAACACCACACAGCCAGGATCAGAACACCACACAGCCAGGATCAGAACACCACACAGGCAGGATCAGAACACCACACAGCCAGGATCAGAACACCACACAGGCAGGAACAGAACACCACACAGGCAGGCACAGAACACCACACAGGCAGGAACAGAACACCACACAGGCAGGAACAGAACACCACACAGCCAGGAACAGAACACCACACAGCCAGGAACAGAACACCACACAGCCATGAGAAACGTTAGTGGGGAGAAAAAAACCATTGCCAAACAAAATCTTTCCCAACAATGGTTAGGGTGTAATTTAATTGTGCAGCATAACAATATACCTACTCAATTATTTCTGGTCTAAGGATTGATCTGTAGAGTTCTATGTCAGTTATTCTGATCCTGTCAGAAAGAGCCAGAGGAAGAAACACACAACCTCAGACTAGTTATTACCTCAACTACCGGTACCCCCCTGTATATAGTCTCCACATTGACTCTGTACCGGTACCCCCTGTATATAGTCTCCACATTGACTCTGTACCAGTACCCCCTGTATATAGTCTCCACATTGACTCTGTACCGGTACCTCCTGTATATAGTCTCCACATTGACTCTGTACCAGTACCCCCTGTATATAGTCTCCACATTGACTCTGTACCGGTACCCCCTGTATATAGTCTCCACATTGACTCTGTACCGGTACCCCCCTGTATATAGTCTCCACATTGACTCTGTACCAGTACCTCCTGTATATAGTCTCCACATTGACTCTGTACCGGTACCCCCCTGTATATAGTCTCCACATTGACTCTGTACCGGTACCCCCTGTATATAGTCTCCACATTGACTCTGTACCGGTACCCCCTGTATACAGTCTCCACATTGACTCTGTACCATATCCCCCTGTATATAGTCTCCACATTGACTCTGTACCGGTACCCCCTGTATATAGTCTCCACATTGACTCTGTACCGGTACCCCCTGTATATAGTCTCCACATTGACTCTGTACCAGTACCTCCTGTATATAGTCTCCACATTGACTCTGTACCAGTACCTCCTGTATATAGTCTCCACATTGACTCTGTACCAGTACCTCCTGTATATAGTCTCCACATTGACTCTGTACCGGTACCCCCTGTATATAGTCTCCACATTGACTCTGTACCGGTACCCCCTGTATATAGTCTCCACATTGACTCTGTACCGGTACCCCCTGTATATAGTCTCCACATTGACTCTGTACCATATCCCCCTGTATATAGCCTCCACATTGACTCTGTACCGGTACCCCCTGTATATAGTCTCCACATTGACTCTGTACCGGTACCCCCCTGTATATAGTCTCCACATTGACTCTGTACCGGTACCCCCTGTATATAGTCTCCACATTGACTCTGTACCATATCCCCCTGTATATAGCCTCCACATTGACTCTGTACCGGTACCCCCTGTATATAGTCTCCACATTGACTCTGTACCGGTACCCCCTGTATATAGTCTCCACATTGACTCTGTACCGTAATACCCTGTATATAGCCTCCACATTGACTCTGTACCAGTACCCCCTGTATATAGCCTCCACATTGACTCTGTACCGGTGCCCCCTGCAAATTGACTCTGTACCGGTGCCCCCTGTATATAGCCTCCACATTGACTCTGTACCGGTACCCCCTGTATGTAGTCTCCACATTGACTCTGTACCAGTACCCCCTGTATATAGTCTCCACATTGACTCTGTACCAGTACCCCCTGTATATAGTCTCCACATTGACTCTGTACTGGTACCCCCTGTATATAGCCTCCACATTGACTCTGTACCGGTACCCCCTGTATATAGCCTCCACATTGACTCTGTACCAGTACCCCCTGTATATAGCCTCCACATTGACTCTGTACCGGTACCTCCTGGATATAGTCTCCACATTGACTCTGTACCGGTGCCCCCTGCACATTGACTCTGTACCGGTTCCCCCTGTATATAGTCTCCACATTGACTCAGTACCGTAACACCCTGTATATAGCCTCCACATTGACTCTGTACCAGTACCCCCTGTATTTAGCCTCCACATTGACTCTGTACCGGTTCCCCCTGTATATAGCCTCCACATTGACTCTGTACCAGTACCCCCTGTATATAGTCTCCACATTGACTCTGTACCGGTTCCCCCTGTATATAGTCTCACTATTGTTATTTTACTGCTGCTCTTTAATTGCTTGTTACTTTTATTTCTTATTCTTATTTGTAATATATATATTTTATTTTAATTTTAAACTGCATTGTTGGTTAAGGGCTTGTAAGTAAGCATTTCACTGTTGTATTCGGCGCATGTGACTAATAAAATGTTTATTTGATTAGACAGAAATCACATTATGTTAAAACATTTTATAAAGCCTGAAAAGCTAAACACATGTATACAGCTGTGACTAAAGACCTTAATTTGCAGAAGTTCTGAGATCGCTGTGTGTTGTTCATTCAAAGTCTACAAAGCCATCGTGCACGTTTTGTGAGCACGCCCCCATTTAGCGGGTGTTATCTGCATTCGCTATGAACGCCGGACATTTAGTGGCATACTACTAGCAGACAAACACACAGGAACCAGTGAAATGAACAATTCTAGCTTGTGGATTGGATAATTGTGACGTTTATGATAAAAACGTAATGTGGTTAATATAGTAAGGGGTATATTATATATATATAATATATATGGTAAGGAGTATATTATATATTATATATATGGTAAGGAGTATATTATATATATTATATATATGGTAAGGAGTATATTATATATATTATATATATGGTAAGGAGTATATTATAAATATTATATATATGGTAAGGAGTATATTATATATATTATATATATGGTAAGGAGTATATTATATAAATTATATATATGGTAAGGAGTATATTATATATATTATATATATATGGTAAGGAGTATATTATATATATTATATATATGGTAAGGAGTATATTATATATTATATATATGGTAAGGAGTATATTATATATATTATATATATGGTAAGGAGTATATTATATATTATATATATGGTAAGGAGTATATTATATATATGGTAAGGAGTATATTATATATATTATATATTATGTAAGGAGTATATTATATATATTATATATATGGTAAGGAGTATATTATATATATGGTAAGGAGTATATTATATATATTATATATATGGTAAGGAGTATATTATATATTATATATATGGTAAGGAGTATATTATATATATGGTAAGGAGTATATTATATATATTATATATATGGTAAGGAGTATATTATATATTATATATATGGTAAGGAGTATATTATATATATGGTAAGGAGTATATTAATATATTATATATAGGTAAGGAGTATATATATATATTATATAATGGTAAGGAGTATATTATATATATTATATATATGGTAAGGAGTATATTATATATATTATATATATGGTAAGGAGTATATTATATATATTATATATATGGTAAGGAGTATATTATATATATTATATATATGGTAAGGAGTATATTATATATATATATATGGTAAGGAGTATATTATATATTATATATATGGTAAGGAGTATATGCAATGGCAGAGCCAGAGTGAAATTCCCCTTTATATCCAGAGGAACACTTTTTACACATGTCACTTTGGCTTCATCGATTTCTAGCAATCAAAGTTCTCTCATCTCTCTGTAGATCATTCACCACCAGCTCTCCCTGCTCACCTCTCACACAATCTCCCTTCTCTCTCTCTCTCTCTTTCTCGCTCTCTCTCCCCCCTCTATCTCTCTCTCTGTCTTTGTCTATCGCTGTCTCTCTCTGTCTCTCACTCTCTCTCTCTCTATCTCTGGTATCATGAATCAGCACTCTTCTAACCTGCTGAACGGAATGAAGAAGCAGGCAGATAAAGACCAGGCCATCGAACTGAAGGAGAGAGTCCTGACCTCTGAACCCTAACCTCTGAACCCTAACTTTTCACCTTACACCTCTGAGTCTTGATTGTAATACACACACACACACATATACATATATATACAGTATTCACACCCCTTGACTTATTCCACATTTTATGTTCAAAAATATCTAATTTACATAAGTATTCACACCCTTGAGTCAAAACATGTTAGAATCACCTTTGGCAGTGATTACAGCTGTGAGTTTTTCTGGGTAAGTATCTAAGAGCTTTGCACACCTGGATGGTACAATATTTGCCCATGATTATTTTCAAAATTCTTCAAGCTCTGTCAAATTGGTTGTTGATCAGCCATGATCAGCTGATTTAAATCAAAACTGTAACTCACTCGGCCACTCAGGAAGATTCAATGTCTTCTCGGTAAGGAACTCCAGTGTATATTAAACCTTGTGTTTCATGTTATTGTCCTGCTGAAAGGTGAACTTGTCTGATGGAAAGCAAACTGAACCAGGTTTTTGTCTAGGATTTTGCCTGTGCTTAATTCCATTCCATTTCTTTCTATCCTTAAAAAAGTCCCTGGTCCTTGCCGATGACAAGCACACCCATAACATGATGCAGCCACCACCATGCTTGAACATATGAGAGTGGTACTCAGTGCTGTGTTGGATTTGCCCCAAACATTAGGTTTTGTATTCAGGACATAAAGTTCATTTCTTTGCCATATTTTTTGCATTATTACTTTAGTGCCTTGTTGCAAACAGGATGCATATTTTGGAATATTTGTATTCTGTACAGGCGTCCTTCTTTTCACTCTGTCATGTATGTTAGTATTGTGATGTAACTACAATGTTGTTGATCCATCCTCAGTTTTCTTCTATCAGAGTCATTAAACTCTGTAACTGTTTTAAAGTCACCATTGGCCTCATGGTGAAATCCCTGAGCGGTTTCCTTCCTCTCTGGCAACTGAGTTAGGAAGGACGCCTGTGTCTTTGTAGTGACTGGGTGTATTGATACACTATCCAGAGTGTAATTAATAACTTCACCAGGCTCAAAGGGGTATTCAATGTCTGCTTTTTTGTACCCATCTACCAACAGGTTCCCTTCTTTGCGAGGCAGAAAACCTCTGTCTTTGTGGTTGAATCTGTGTTTGAAATTCACTGCTCGACTGAGAGACCTTACAGATCATTGTATGTGTGGAGTACAGAGATTAGGTAGTCATCATGCTAAACACGATTATTGCACACAGAATGAGTCCATGCAACTTATTATGTGACTTGTTAAGCAAATCTTTACTTCTGAACTTATTTAGGCTTGCCATAACAAAGGGGTTGAATACTTATTGACATTTCAGCTTTAAATGTTTTATTATGTTGTAAAAGTCTCTAAAAAACAATTTCACATTGACACACTTCACTTTGTGTGAAGGCCAGTGACACTAAATCTCAATTGAATACATTTTCATTTCAGGCTGTAACAATAACAAAATGCGGAAAAAGTCAAATGGTGTGAATACTTTCTGAAGGCACCATATATAGTATAATATAATATATATATATATAATATATAATATTCCACTTAACAGACGCTTTGATGTTTTTTAAGGCTATACCTGCTTGGAGTCAGTAGTTGTGGTCAGTAGCTGTGGTCAGTAGTTGTGTGGACAGTAGTTGTGTGGTCAGTGGTTGTGTGGTCAGTAATTGTGGTCAGTAGATGTGTGGTCACTAATTGTAGCCCCTAGTTGTGGTCAGTAGATTTGTGGTCAGTAGTTGTGGTCAGTAGTTGTGGTCAGCAGTTGTGTAATTGTGGTTGTGTTGCAGGTTCTTTGGGCCCTACAGTATGGATGTGGTCACCAGCACAGCCTTCAGTTTGGACATTGACTCTCTGAACAACCCCTCAGTAATTTTGTGGTTGTGGTCAGTTATTGTGGTCAGTAATTGTGGTTGTGGTCAGTTATTGCGGTCAGGTGTTGTGGTCAGTTATTGTGTGGTTGTGTGGTCACTAGTTGTGGTCACTAGTTGTGTGGTCAGTAGTTGTGGTCACTAGTTGTGTGGTCAGTAGTTGTGGTCAGTAGTTGTGATTTGTTGTGGTTAGTAGTTGTGGTCAGTAGTTGTGTAGTTGTGGTCAATATTTGTGGTTGTGTGGTCAGTGGTTGTGTGGTCTGTAGTTGTGTGGTCTGTAGTTGCGGTCAGTAATTGTGGTCTGTGGTTGTGTGGTCAGTAGTTGTGGGCAGTAGTTGTGGTCATTAGTTTTGTAGTCAGTTATTGTGTGGTCAGTAGTTGTGTGGTTGTGGTCAGTAGTTGTGATCAGTAGTTGTGGTCAGTAGTTGTGGTCAGTGGTTGTGGTCAGTAATTGTGTGGTTGTGGTCAGTAGTTGTGGTCAGTAGTTGTGGTTGTGTGGTCAGTAATTGTGGTCAGTAGTTGTGGTTGTGTGGTCAGTAATTGTGTGGTTGTGGTCAGTGGTTGTGGTCAGTAATTGTGTGGTTGTGGTTGTGTGGTCAGTAGTTGTGGTCAGTAATTGTGGTCAGTAGTTGTGGTTGTGTGGTCAGTAGTTGTGATTGTGTGGTCAGTGGTTGTCTTGTCAGTAGTTCTGGTTTGTAGTTGTGGTCAGTAGTTGTGGTTGTGCAGTCAGAAGTTGTGTGGTCAGTAGTTGTGGTCAGTAATTGTGTGGTTGTGGTCAGTAGTTGTGCGGTCAGTAGTTGTGGTCTATGGTTGTGTGGTCAGTAGTTATGTTTTAGCATGGTCTGCGCCATCGTTGCTAATATAGATGAATAAAGAAGAATCTCAATTGTATTTTCTTGATTCCTGGCGTCCTCTTTCCCTGACTCCTTCTCAAAACCCATCGGATGAGAAGGACTGCGATGAACCATGGAAATGCAATTGAGATTTTCCCTTGCCCTGTATTCAACTCTATCTCTGTTGATACTTCACACTTCAAGACACTGGGGGATGCTCTAGATCAGTGGTTAGGTTAGTATCTAAAGGTTCAAGTTGGGACTGGGTCAGGGGAATCTGGTCCTAGATCAGTGGTTAGGTTAGTATCTAACGGTTCAGGTTAGGACTGGGTCAGGGGAATCTGGTCCTAGATCAGTGGTTAGGTTAGTATCTAACGGTTCAGGTTAGGACTGGGTCAGGGGAATCTGGTCCTAGATCAGTGGTTAGGTTAGTATCTAACGGTTCAGGTTAGGACTGGGTCAGGGGAATCTGGTCCTAGATCAGTGGTTAGGTTAGTATCTAACGGTTCAGGTTAGGACTGGGTCAGGGGAACCTGGTCCTAGATCAGTGGTTAGGTTAGTAGCTAAAGGTTCCAGGTTAGGAATGGGGGCTATGGGATCTGGGCTGGGGTGGGTTATGTAACAGATGAGATTGTAGCTGACCTGACAGGAAGTCCAAAGATCAACGCAACATACACAACGCACATGCCCACACACGCGCCCACACACACATACAGCTGACCCAGCAGTTTCGAACCAGCTAGTTGGAAATCATGGATACATTAAACCTAGTCCTGGACTAAAACACACTTTCAATGGACGTTACCCATAATGCAAATTGAGTCCAGGGCCGTATTCACAAATCGTCTCATAGTTGGAGATTGACATCCAGTGTTATTTCATTTAATATGTTTATTTGAACAGGGACAATATAAAATCAAATCAAAGTTTATTTGTCACGTGCGCCGAATACAACAGGTGTAGACCTTACAATGAAATGCTGAATACAACAGGTGTAGTAGACCTCACAGTGAAATACTGAATACAACAGGTGTAGACCTTACAATGAAATGCTGAATACAACAGGTGTAGACCTCACAGTGAAATGCTGAATACAACAGGTGTAGACCTTACAGTGAAATGCTGAATACAACAGGTGTAGACCTTACAGTGAAATGCTGAATACAACAGGTGTAGACCTTACAGTGAAATGCTGAATACAACAGGTGTAGTAGACCTTACAGTGAAATGCTGAATACAACAGGTGTAGTAGACCTTACAGTGAAATGCTGAATACAACAGGTGTAGTAGACCTTACAGTGAAATGCTGAATACAACAGGTGTAGTAGACCTCACAGTGAAATGCTGAATACAACAGGTGTAGTAGACCTCACAGTGAAATGCTGAATACAACAGGTGTAGTAGACCTTACAGTGAAATGCTGAATACAACAGGTGTAGTAGACCTTACAATGAAATGCTGAATACAACAGGTGTAGTAGACCTCACAGTGAAATGCTGAATACAACAGGTGTAGTAGACCTTACAGTGAAATGCTGAATACAACAGGTGTAGACCTTACAATGAAATGCTGAATACAACAGGTGTAGTAGACCTTACAATGAAATGCTGAATACAACAGGTGTAGTAGACCTTACAATGAAATGCTGAATACAACAGGTGTAGTAGACCTTACAGTGAAATGCTGAATACAACAGGTGTAGTAGACCTTACAGTGAAATGCTGAATACAACAGGTGTAGTAGACCTTACAGTGAAATGCTGAATACAACAGGTGTAGTAGACCTTACAGTGAAATGCTGAATACAACAGGTGTAGTAGACCTTACAGTGAAATGCTGAATACAACAGGTGTAGTAGACCTTACAGTGAAATGCTGAATACAACAGGTGTAGTAGACCTTACAGTGAAATGCTGAATACAACAGGTGTAGACCTAACAGTGAAATGCCAAATACAACAGGTGTAGACCTAACAGTGAAATGCTGAATACAACAGGTGTAGACCTTAGTGAAATGCTGAATACAACAGGTGTAGACCTAACAGTGAAATGCTGAATACAACAGGTGTAGACCTAACAGTGAAATGCCAAATACAACAGGTGTAGACCTAACAGTGAAATGCTGAATACAACAGGTGTAGACCTTACAGTGAAATGCCAAATACAACAGGTGTAGACCTAACAGTGAAATGCTGAATACAACAGGTGTAGACCTTACAGTGAAATGCTGAATACAACAGGTGTAGTAGACCTCACAGTGAAATGCTGAATACAACAGATGTAGACCTTACAGTGAAATGCTGAATACAACAGGTGTAGACCTCACAGTGAAATGCTGAATACAACAGGTGTAGTAGACCTTACAGTGAAATGCTGAATACAACAGGTGTAGACCTCACAGTGAAATGCTGAATACAACAGGTGTAGTAGACCTTACAGTGAAATGCTGAATACAACAGGTGTAGTAGACCTTACAGTGAAATGCTGAATACAACAGGTGTAGACCTCACAGTGAAATGCTGAATACAACAGGTGTAGTAGACCTTACAGTGAAATGCTGAATACAACAGGTGTAGTAGACCTTACAGTGAAATGCTGAATACAACAGGTGTAGTAGACCTCACAGTGAAATGCTGAATACAACAGGTGTAGTAGACCTTACAGTGAAATGCTGAATACAACAGGTGTAGTAGACCTCACAGTGAAATGCTGAATACAACAGGTGTAGTAGACCTCACAGTGAAATGCTGAATACAACAGGTGTAGACCTTACAGTGAAATGCTGAATACAACAGGTGTAGACCTCACAGTGAAATGCTGAATACAACAGGTGTAGACCTCACAGTGAAATGCTGAATACAACAGGTGTAGACCTCACAGTGAAATGCTGAATACAACAGGTGTAGTAGACCTTACAGTGAAATGCTGAATACAACAGGTGTAGTAGACCTCACAGTGAAATGCTGAATACAACAGGTGTAGACCTTACAGTGAAATGCTGAATACAACAGGTGTAGACCTTACAGTGAAATGCTGAATACAACAGGTGTAGACCTCACAGTGAAATGCTGAATACAACAGGTGTAGACCTTAGTGAAATGCTGAATACAACAGGTGTAGACCTTACAGTGAAATGCTGAATACAACAGGTGTAGTAGACCTTACAGTGAAATGCTGAATACAACAGGTGTAGTAGACCTTACAGTGAAATGCTGAATACAACAGGTGTAGTAGACCTTATAGTGAAATGCTGAATACAACAGGTGTAGTAGACCTCACAGTGAAATGCTGAATACAACAGGTGTAGTAGACCTCACAGTGAAATGCTGAATACAACAGGTGTAGACCTTACAGTGAAATGCTGAATACAACAGGTGTAGACCTCACAGTGAAATGCTGAATACAACAGGTGTAGTAGACCTTACAGTGAAATGCTGAATACAACAGGTGTAGACCTTACAGTGAAATTTTGAATACAACAGGTGTAGACCTTACAGTGAAATGCTGAATACAACAGGTGTAGTAGACCTTACAGTGAAATGCTGAATACAACAGGTGTAGTAGACCTTACAGTGAAATGTTTACTTACAGGCTCGAACCAATAGTGCAAAGAAGGTGTTAGGTGAACAATAGGTAAAGAAATAAAACAACAGTAAAAAGACAGGCTCTTTACAGTAGAGAGGCTACATACAGACACCGGTTAGTCAGGCTGATTGAGGTAGTATGTACATGTAGATATGGTTAAAGTGACTATGCATATATGATGAACAGAGAGTAGCAGTAGCGTAAAAGAGGGGTATACTATATATAACACAAGTGTCAGAAGTGGGAAGTGATGCATTGCACCAGATTTAGCTAACAGCTCATTTACATCTGCAGTCCTCCAAATACATAGATATATGCTATGTCATGTTATTCTCTATAGATCCCATTGGAGATGGACAACCAGGCTATTCTGATGCCCAAACGACCAATCAAACTGAGGCTGGAGCCCCATAGCAACGCCCCTAGCAACACCACTGCTGCCTTTCTGAAGAGTCCACTAACAACATGACCAAATGCAGAAGTAACCTACCCTACCCTAGAGTACCCTACTCTACCCTAGAACACCCTAAACTACCCTAGAGGACCCTATCCTTGAGTACACTACCCTACCCTAGAGTACCCCACCCTACCCGGGGATCCTACCCCACCCTACCCTGGATTACCCCACCCTACCCTGGATTACCCTACCCTACCCTGGAGTAACCTACCATAGAGGACCCTACCCTGGAGTACCCGACCCTACCCTGGATTACCCTACCCTACCCTAGAGTACTCTACCCTACCCTGGAGTAACCTACCATAGAGGACCCTACCCTGGAGTACCCGACCCTACCCTGGAGGACCCTACCCCACCCTACCCTGGAACACCCTACCCTACCCTGGAGTACCCTACCCTACCCTGGAGTACCCAACCCTACCCTAGAGCACTCTACCCTACCCTGGAGTACCCCACCCTAGAGTTTCCGACCCTACCCTGGAGAACCCTACCCTAGAGTTTTCTACCCTACCCTGGAGTACCCAACGCTACCCTGGAGTACCCCACCCTACCCTGGAGTACCCTACGCTACCCTAGAGTATACTACACAACCCTGGAGCAACCTACCCTACCCTAAGTATATTACCATACCCTAAAGTTTCCCACACTACCCTGGAGGACCCAACCCTACCCTGGGGAACCCTACCCTAGAGGCCCCTACACTACCCTGGAGGACCCCTACCCTACCCTGGGAAACCCTACCCTAGAGTACCACACCCTACCCTGGAGGACCCTACCCTTGAGTTTCCTAATCTTACCCTGGAGATCCCTACCCTAGAGTTTCCTAATCTTACCCTGGAGACCCCTACCCTAGAGTTTCCTACCCTACCGTGGAGTATACCACCATACCCTGGATTATACAACTCTACACTAGAGTATACTACCCTCCCCTTGAGTTTCCTAATCCTACCCTGGAGACCCAACCCTACCCTGGAGTGCCCTACCATCCCCTTGAGTTTCCTATCCTACCCTACGCTAACCTGGAGAACCCCAACCCTACCCTGGAGTATACCACCCTACCCTACCCTGGATTATACTACCCTACCTTGGAGGACCCTTCCCTTGAGTTTCCTACTCTACCCTGGAGCACCCTACCCTACCCTAGAGTATACCACACTACCCTGGAGTATCCCATTATACCTTGGATTACCCTACCCTCAAGTTTTTTATTATTTTTATTTCACCTTTATTTAACCAGGTTGGCCAGTTGAGAACAGGTTCTCATTTACAACTGCGACCTGGCCAAGATGAAGCAAAGCAGTGCGACATAAACAACACAGAGTTACACATAAACAAATGTATTTAACCTTACCCTACACTACCCTACCCCAGAGAACTCTACCCTACCCTAGAGGACCCTATCCTACCATGGAGTACCCACCCTACCCTGGAGATACATAACCTAGGGTACCCCCCAGAAATATCCGGGAACTTGCAGGTGCCTTAGTGGAAGAGTGGGGTAACATCTCACAACAAGAACTGGCTAATCTGGTGCAGTCCATGAGGAGGAAATGCACTGCAGTACTTAATGCAGCTGGTGGCCACAGCAGATACTGACTGTTACTTTTTGTTCACTCTTTGTTCAGGGACACATTATTCAATTTCTGTTAGTCACGTCTGTGGAACTTGTTCAGTTTATGTCTCAGTTGTTGAATCTTATCTTCATACAAATATTTTTTTTTTTCTTCATACAAATAACGTATACACGTTACGTTTGCTGAAAATAAACACAGTTCACAGTGAGAGGACATTTCTTTATGTATTGATTGATTGATGTTATTTACCAAGACATATTCACAAATTCATTCAACTAGGCTCCCGAGTGGCGCAGCAGTCTAAGGCACTGCATCTCATTGCCAGAGGCGTCACTACAGACCCTGGTTCGATTCCAGGCTGTATCACAGCATTGTCCAGGTTAGGGTTTGGTCAGGGTAGGCCTTCAATGTAAAGAAGAATTTGTTCTTAACTGACTTGCCTAGTTAAAGGTTAAATAAATAAAATAAAAATCCACACGTGTTTCTTTTCTGATCTTAATACTGCCCTGTGTGGCAATTGGATGTAAATACACAGTCCTGGTAGCTCGCCTAGTCCCATTGCAAAGTACTGATCAACTCTCCACACTTTCCAGTTCTCTTGTACTTTCCGCATTTATAAACACAGTGTAGAGAATCTCTGGTCACAATGTCAACCTCCTTCACACAGAGCAAAGTTCACCTTCATATCCCGATACAAAACAAACGTCGAAGATAGCAGCGACCAAACAAGTAATCAGAAAACATTTCTCAATCTGGCCCGGAACCAATTCCATATGTCAATCTGGCCCGGAACCAATTCCATATGTCAATCTGGCCCGGAACCAATTCCATATGTCAATCTGCCCCGGAACCAATTCCATATGTCAATCTGGCCCCGGAACCAATTCCATATGTCAATCTGCCCCGGAACCAATTCCATATGTCAATCTGGCCCGGAACCAATTCCATATGTCAATCTGCCCCGGAACCAATTCCATATGTCAATCTGGCCCGGAACCAATTCCATATGTCAATCTGGCCCCGGAACCAATTCCATATGTCAATCTGGCCCGGAACCAATTCCATATGTCAATCTGGCTCCGGAACCAATTCCATATGTCAATCTGGCCCCGGAACCAATTCCATATGTCAATCAGGCCCGGAACCAATTCCATATGTCAATCTGGCCCGGAACCAATTCCATATGTCAATCTGGCCCGGAACCAATTCCATATGTCAATCTGGCCCGGAACCAATTCCATATGTCAATCTGGCCCGGAACCAATTCCATATGTCAATCTGGCCCGGAACCAATTCCATATGTCAATCTGCCCCGGAACCAATTCCATATGTCAATCTGCCCCGGAACCAATTCCATATGTCAATCTGGCCCGGAACCAATTCCATATGTCAATCTGGCCCCGGAACCAATTCCATATGTCAATCTGGCACGGAACCAATTCCATATGTCAATCTGGCCCCGGAACCAATTCCATATGTCAATCTGGCCCGGAACCAATTCCATATGTCAATCTGGCCCGGAACCAATTCCATATGTCAATCTGGCCCGGAACCAATTCCATATGTCAATCTGGCCCGGAACCAATTCCATATGTCAAGCAGGTGTCCTCCTGTTCCTGGAACCGAATATTAACCCTTTCCCTTCCAAGGGCATAGTCTGTTAAGTGTTTACATTTTAGGAAGAAGGGAAAAAAGGTATATATTTCTTAAATCTGAAGAAAATATTTTAACTTAGAATTAGTTGGAATTGCAGGCTCACACCTTAGATCTTTAGATAGCTTCACTTTTCACCTAATTTAATATGTATATATACAGAACCAGTCAAAAGTTTGGACACACCTACTCATTCATGGCTTGGTCTTAATTTTTTACTATTTTCTACATTGTAAAATAATAGTGAAGACATCACAACTATGAAATTACACATGGAATCCTGTAGTAACCAAAAAAGTGTTAAACAAATCCAAGTATATGTGAGATTTGAGATTCTTCAAAGTAAATCAAATCAAATTTCAAATCAAATTCAAAGTAGCCACATCTTTGCCTTGATGACAGCTTTCCTCACTATTGGCATTCTCTCAAACAGCTTCATTAGGTAGTCACCTGGAATGCATTTAAATTAACATGTGTGCCTTGTTAAAAGTTAATTTGTGGAATTTATTTCCTGCGTTTGTGCCAATCAGTTGTGTTGTGACAAGGTAGGGGTTGTGTACAGAAGATAGCTCTAATTGGTAAAATACCAAGTTCATATTATGGCAAGAACAGCTCAAATAAGCAAAGAGAAACACCAGTCTATCATTACTTTAAGACTTGAAGGTCAGTCAATGTGGAACATTTAAGAACTTTGAAAGTTTCTTCAACTGTGTATATTTTGAGGCGGTATACAAATCGGAGTGGGTCTAGGGTTTCTGGGATAATTGTGTTGATGTGAGCCATGAAGTAGCCTTTCAAAGCATTTCATGGCTACAAATGTGAGTGCTACGGGTCGGTAGTCATTTAGGCAGGTTACCTTAGTGTTCTTGGGCACAGGGCCTATGGTGGTCTGCTTGAACCATGTTGGTATTACAGACTCAGACAGGGAGAGGTTTGAAATGTCAGTGAAAACTCACCATTTGCTCAGTGCATGCTCAGAGTACACATCCTTTTAATCCCTGGGCCTGGGGCCTTGTGAATGTTGAACTGTTTAAAGGACCTGTTTAAAGTCGTCCAGAACAGCTGATGCTCTCATGCATGTGTCAGTGTTACTTGCCTCGAAGAGAGCATAGGAGTAATTTAGCTTGTCTGGTAGGCTTGTGTCAGTGGGCAGCTCTTGGCTGTGCTTCTCTTTGTAGTCTGTAGTAGTTTGCAAGCCCTGCCACATCTGACCAGTTCATTCAATACGGTCTTAGTGCCAGCCTCTGACTGTGGTGGTATGTAAACAGCTATAAAGAATACAGATGAAAACTATCTCAGTAGGTAGTGTGGTCTACAGCTTATCATGAGATACTCTACCTCAGGCGAGCAATAGCTCGAGACTTCCTTAGATATCGTTCACCAGCTGTGGTTTACAAAAATACATAGACCGCCGCCCCTTGTCTTACCAGACGCCGCTGTTCTATCCTGCCGATACATCGTCTAACCAGCCAGCTGTATGTTGATGTTGTCGTCGTTCAGCCACGACTCCGTGAAGCATAAGATGTTACAGTTTTTAATGACAAGGTTAGAATGTTGAATTAAACAAAATAAAATAAGAAGTTAATTTGACACAAAAAAATGGTTAAAGTCGCACTGTGGCTGTTTTATAATTGCTTTGGGACATACTTCTATTTTACTGTACAGCGTTACCTCTGGATCTTGGGCCCATGAAATGTGAAGAGTTTACACAAGTATTAGCATCGTAGCTCTTATTGCAGGACTTTAACTGTGGGAAATCACTTCACAATTCCATAGGTAAGGCTGTACATTAAAATATGAATGTTCAATAGGCACTTTAGGCTGAATTGTGAGGTGATTTCCCACAGTTAAAGTCCTGCAAAAAGAGCTGTGATGCTAATATTTGTGTAAACTCTAGAATTGTAATCTGTGGGAAATCAACTCACAATTCCATACGTTTCTTTAAAAATATAGATATTTAACCTTTATTTAACTAGGCAAGTCAGTTAAGAACAAATTCTTATTTTCAATGACAGCCTACCCCGGCCAAACCTGACGACGCTGGGCCAACCCTAACACCCTTCAAAACTAGCTGTCTTGCATGGGTTGCTCCCTGATGATGGTTAAGAACACCATGCTGTCTATCCATGAGAAAGAGATGGATATGTTTGGGACTCCCAATCACGGCCGGATGTGATACAGCCTGCATTCGAACCAGGGACTTTAGTGACGCCTCTTGCACTGAGATGCAGTGCCTTAGACCCTGTACATTGCAATATGAATGTTCAATAGGCACTATAGGCTGAATTGTGATATAATTTCCCACAGTTAAAGTCCCGCAATAAGAGCTACGATGCTAATATTTGTGTAAGCGCTTTAGAATTGTAATCTGTGGGTGTCAATGACCAGGCTGGTACCCCACGTCATGAACCCCAGATCCATAAAGCTGGTACCCCATGTCATGAACCCCAGATCCATAAGGCTGGTACCCCATGTCATGAACCCCAGATCCATAAGGCTGGTACCCCATGTCATGAACCCAAGATCCATAAGGCTGGTACCCCATGTCATGAACCCAAGATCCATAAGTCTGGTACCCCATGTCATGAACCCCAGATCCATAAGGCTGGTACCCCATGTCATGAACCCCAGATCCATAAGGCTGTACCCCATGTCATGAACCCAAGATCCATAAGGCTGGTACCCCACGTCGTGAACCCCAGATCCATAAGGCTGGTACCCCATGTCATGAACCCAAGATCCATAAGGCTGTACCCCACGTCATGAACCCCAGATCCATAAGGCTGGTACCCCATGTCATGAACCCCAGATCCATAAGGCTGTACCCCATGTCATGAACCCCAGATCCATCAGGCTGTACACTGAAGGTATGTTGCAGTCCTGAAGACTATACATCCAGAGTGCAATTTCAACAGATTTTTTGTAGTGTCAAATGAACTAATTATTGTCTTTTGTTGAATTTATATAACATATTCCAAACTTGTTTAGTATTATACAGTCCCTCCAGGATTTCGCAGCATTTTTTTGTGATTTTCTGTGGTCAAAAATGGTTGATTTTGCGGCAGCTTTTCCGAAATTCTGAGATACATTTTGTGATGTTTTTTTCTTCACGTTAATTTCATATAAAGCAATAAAAAGTCATCTAAAAAGTTTATAAATGCAGAAAGTACAAGAGCTGGAAAATGTAGAAAGTGAATTAATAGTTTGTAAATGGGACCTGGGAGCTACCAGGGCTGTGTATTTACATCCAACGGCTACACAAGGGTGGTATTGGGATCTGAAAGAAACGTGTGGATGACCAAGTCGTAACACTACAATTAGACCTAGCTGAATGAAAATACAAATACAGTATGTCTTGATAAATAACACAAATCAATCTATACTGATTGTTCTCATGTATATTTCTGTGTGTTTGTGTCTTAAGTTTTGTCTTATGAATGTTAATAAATACACAGACAACCTTGTTCATTAGTGTGATGATTTTTATTGGTTTGTGATGATTAAAGCTAAAGCAAAGCAGCTGCAGGGATCATCTCAACAGACAGTAAAGATTCTATTTTGGAATGACTGGACAGCAAAACACCCAGAGGAACAGAATGAGAGTACAGTTCTAGAGAACACCAGCTAGAGTTCTACATTCTAGGAGAATTCCAGCCACCAGCCAGTAGTGTGCAGGATCCAGACATGACATCATGCCATGGATTTAATACCTCCTGGTGTCTAACTTTAACAAGACATGTACCCATAATGCATCCATAGTATTACTATCTTTCTTTTATCTGGTGGACATGGGTTTCTGAGTCCTACTCAAACCAAGCATGAGACTGAGACCAGGATTCAATCCCAGCACTTTGTCAGCTATGTGCCATTTTAAAGGTAATTTATGATTGAACTGACTGAACTGAACATTCATTGTGAATGCAGTCTTATTATCATATTATATTAACTAGCCTATTGAATCCCAGCCTGAATATTCAGTAGCCTATAGCAGGGTCAGGACTGAGTATTCAGTAGCCTATAACAGGGTTAGGATAAGGACTGAATATTCAGTAGCCTATAGCAGGGTAAGGACTGAATATTCAGTAGCCTATAACAGGGTTAGGATAAGGACTGAATATTCAGTAGCCTATAACAGGGTTAGGATAAGGAGTGAATATTCAGTAGCCTATAACAGGGTTAGGATAAGGACTGAATATTCAGTAGCCTATAGCAGGGTTAGGATAAGGACTGAATATTCAGTAGCCGACAGACAGACAGACAGACAGACAGACAGACAGACAGACAGACAGACAGACAGACAGACAGACAGACAGACAGACAGACAGACAGACAGACAGACAGACAGACAGACAGACAGATTGTGATATACTTAACAATAGCATTTCATGAGCTGAAATATAATATCCCAGAAATGTTCCATATGCACAAAAAGCCTATTTCTCTCAAATGTTGTCCACAAATTTGTTTACATCCCTGTTAGTGAGCATTTTATCCTTTGTCAAGATTGTCCATTCACTTGACAGGTGTGGCATATCAAGAAGCTGATTAAACAGCATGATCATTACACAGGTGCACCTTGTGCTGGGGACAATAACAGGCCCCTCTAAAAAGTGCAGTTTTGTCACACAACACATAACGCAATGACACAGTCAACATGCTGACTGCAGGAATGTCCACCAGAGCTGTTGCCAGATAATTGAATGTTAATTTCTCTACCATATGACGCCTCCAAAGTTGTTTTAGAGAATTTGACAGTACGTCCCAACCGGCCTCACAACCGCTGACCACATATAACCACACCAGCCCAGGATCTCCACATCCGGCTTCTTCACCTGCGGATCGTCAGCAGGGGAGGGGGCGTGCGGAGGAGTATTTCTATCTGTAATAAAGCCCTTTTGTGTGAAAAACTCATTCTGAGTGGCTGAGCCTAGCTCCCCAGTGGGTCAGCTTGGCTCCCAAGTGGGTGGACCTATGCCCTCCTAGGCCCAGCCATGGCTGCTTCCCTGCCCAGTCATGTGAAATCTGTAGATTAGGGCCTAATTCATTTATGTAAATTGATTAATTTCCTTAAGTGAACTGTAGCAGAGCAAAATCTTTTAAATTGTTCCATGTTGCGTTTAGATTTTTGTTCAGTATAGTTAGAAAGAGGGATAGGTAGGTAGATAGATGGCGTGATCGATCGATAGATCTATCTATCTATCTATGGTATGGTATTCCAGGGTAGGGTACGGTACTCCTGCATTTGGTCACGTTGTTGGACACTAAAGAGAGGTGGCGGTGGTGTTGCTAGAGGTGTTGATACGGGGCTCCAGCCGCATTTTGATTGGTCGTTTTGGCATCAGCAGAAGCTGCTTGTCCATCTCCAACGGGATCTATAGAGAACAACAGAACAGAACAGAACCCTGGTTGTCCATCTCCAACAGATCTATAGAGAACAACATAACAGAACATAACCCTGGTTGTCCATCTCCAACAGGTTCTATAGAGAACAACAGAACAGAACATAACCCTGGTTGTCCATCTCCAACAGGATCTATAGAGAACAACAGAACAGAACATAACCCTTGTTTTCCGTCTCCAACAGGATCTATAGAGAATAACAGACCATGTTAAAACAGATGATGACCATGTTAAAACCGGTGCTGACAATGTTACAAAAGGCATTGACCATGTTAAAACAGGTGGTGACCATGTTAAAACAGGCACTGACCATGTTAAAACAGGTGGTGACCATGTTAAACAGGCAGTGACCATGTTGAAACAGGCAGTGACCATGTTTAAACAGGCGGTGACCATGTTTAAACAGGCGGTGACCATGTTTAAACAGGCGGTGACCAAGCAAAACAGGTGGTGACCATGTTAAACAGGCAGTGACCATGTTAAACAGGCAGTGACCATGTTGAAACAGGCAGTGACCATGTTTAAACAGGCGGTGACCATGTTTAAACAGGCGGTGACCAAGCAAAACAGGTGGTGACCAAGCAAAACAGGTGGTGACCATGTTAAAACAGGCGGTGACCATGTTAAAACAGGTGGTGACCATGTTAAAACAGGTGGTGACCATGTTAAAACAGGCAGTGACCATGTTAAAACAGGCAGAGACCATGTTAAAATAAATGATGACCATGTTAAAACAGAAGGTGACCATGTTAAAACAGGGGCTGACCATGTTAAAACAGGCGCTGAACATGTTAAAATAGGCACTGATCATGTTAAAACAGGGGATGACCATGTTACAACAGGTGGTGATCATGTTAAAAAGGTGGTGACCATGTAACATGTGTAAACCATGCTAGAACAGGTGCTGGTGATGTTAAAACAAGTAGTGACCATGTTAAACAGGTGGTGACCATGTTAAAAAAGGAGGTGACCATGTAACAGGTGATGAACATGTTAAAACATGTGCTGACCATGTTAAAACAGTCGCTGACCATGTTAAAACAGTTGCTGACCAAGTTAAACAGGTGGTGATCATGCTACAACAGGTGGTGACCATGCTAAAAGAGATGGTGACCATGTTAAAACAGGTGGTGACCATGTTAAAACAGGTCCATGTTAAAACAGGTAGTGACCATGTTAAAACAGATGGTGACAATTATAAAACAGGTGGTGACCATGCTAAAACAGATGATGACCATGCTAAAACAGGTGCTGACCAAGTAACAACAGGTGGTGGCCATGCTAACACAGGTGCTGACCTGGTTAAAACAGTTGCCGACCATGTTTAAACAGTCAGTTACCATGTTAAACAGGTGGTGACCATGTTAAAACAGGTGGTGACCAAGTAACAGGTGATCACCATGTTAAAACAGTCGCTGACCATGTTAAAACAGTCGCTGACCATGTTAAAAAAGTCAGTGACCATGTTAAAACAGGTGCTGACCATGTTAAAACAGGTGCTGACCATGTTAAAACAGGTGGTGACCTTGTTTAAACAGGTGGTGACCATGTTAAACCAGATGGTGACCATTCTAAAACAGGTGGTGACGATGTAACAAACAGGTGGTGACCATGCTAAATAAGACTGACCATGTTTAAGCAGGTGCTGACCATGTTACAACAGGTTCTTACCATTTTAAAACAGTCGCTGACCATGTTAAAACAGGTGGTGACCATGTTAAAACAGGTGTTGAACATGTTAAAACAGGTGGTGAACATGTTAAAACAGGTCCATGTTAAAACAGGAGCTGACCGTGTTAAAACAGGTCCATGTTAAAACAGGAGCTGACCATGTTAAAACAGGTGGTGACCATGTTAAAACAGGTGTTGAACATGTTAAAACAGGTGGTGAACATGTTAAAACAGGTCCATGTTAAAACAGGAGCTGACCATGTTAAAACAGGTCCATGTTAAAACAGGAGCTGACCTTGTTAAAACAGGTCCATGTTAAAACAGGTTGTGACCATGTTAAAACAGGTGGTGACCATGATAAAATAGACGCTGACCATGCTAAAACAGGTGGTGGCCATGTTAAAACACAGGTGGTGACCATGCTTAAACAGATGCTGACCATGATAAAACAGGCACTGACCATGTTATAACAGGCGCTGACCATGTTATAAAAGGAGCTGACCATGCTAAAACAGATGCTGACCATGTTAAAACAGGTGGTGACCATGTAACAAGTTCTGACCACTCTAAAACAGGTGCTGATGATGGTAAAAAAAGTGCTAAACATGTTAACATTTACATTTTACATTTTAGCAGACGTTCTAATCCAGAGTGACTTACAGTAGTGAATGTATACATTTCATACATTTTTTCCCCGTGGGAATCGAACCCACAACCCTGGCATTACAAACACCATGCTCTACTAACTGAGCCACACGGGACCATGTTAAAAAGGCCCGGACCTTGTTAAAACAGGTGCTGACCATTATAAAACAGGTGCTGACCATGTTAAAACAGGTGCTGACCATGCTAAAACAGATGATGACCATGTTAAAACAGGCGCTGACCATGCTAAAATAGGTGGCGACCATGTTAAAACAGGCGCTGACCATGCTAAAATAGGTGCTGACCATGTTAAAAATGGTGCTAAACCATATTTTTTTTGCTGACCAACAAAAAAAACAGGTGCTGACCTTGCTAAAACAGGTGGTGCTCATGTTAAAACAGGCGCTGACCATGCAAAAAAATGTGCTGACCATGCAAAAAAATGTGCTGACCATGCAAAAAAATGTGCTGACCATCATAAAACAGGTGCTGACCATCATAAAACAGGTGCTGACCATCATAAAACAGGTGCTGACCTTGTTAATACAGGTGGTGCCCATGTTAAAACAGGTCCAACAGTGCTAATCACGCCAAAAAATGTGCTGACCATCATAATACAGGTGGCGCCCATGTTAAAACAGGTGCTGACCATGTTAAAACAGGTGCTGAACATGCTAAAATATGTGGTGACCATGTTAAAACAGGGGGTGACCTTGTTAAAACAGGTGGTTAACATGTTAAAACAGGTGGTGACCATGATAAACCAGATGGTGACCATGATAAAGCAGGTGGTGAGGATTTAACAAACAGGTGGTGACCATGCTAAATAAGACTCTGACCATGTTGAAACATATGCTGACCATGTTACAACAGGTGCTGACCATGTTAAAACAGGTGCACATTTATTTTTTGCTGACCCCCCAAAAAAGGTGCTGACCTTGTTAAAACAGGTGGTGCTCATGTTAAAACAGGCGCTCACCGTGACCAAAATAGGTGGTGACCATATTAAATAGGTGGTGACCATGTTAAGAGGTGGTGACCTTGTTTATACAGGTGATAACCATGTTAAAACAGGTCCATGTTAAAACAGGTGGTGACCATGTTAAAACTGGTGGTGGCCATGTTAAAACAGGTGGTGAACATTATAAAACAGATGGTCAAAAGTTAAAACAGATGGTGACCATGCTAAAACAAGTGCTGACCATGTTACAACAGGAGCTGACCTTGAAAAAACAGGTGCTGGCTATTTTAAAACAGGTGCTGACCATGTTAAAACAGGTGCTGACCATGTTAAAACAGGCGCTGACCATGTTAGAACAGGTGCTGACCATGCTAAAACAGGTGATGACCATGTTAAAACAGGCGATGACCATGCTAAAATAAGTGGTGACCATGTTAAAACAGGTGATGACCTTGCAGATAGCAATGCAGATAGCCTGGTTAGCAATGCAGATAGCCCGGTTAGCCAATGTGCGGGGGCACTGGTTGGTCAAGGCAATTGAGGTAGTATGTACATGAGGCGGCAAGTGCAGCCTCTATCTATGAATGCTACTGATGTTTGATGATGTCATATTCTGTCTGCTCAGGTGAGCGTCTCACCTCGGTCTCGTCACAGACGTAGAAAGTGAAACTCTGGAGGATCTCGACCATGGCCAGTTTGATCATGATCAGGGCGAAACGCATCCCGATACAGTTCCTGGGCCCCGCCCCAAACGGCATGTACGTGTTCGGATCAATAGACTCCTTGTTCTCCTTACTGAACCTGGACAGGGAGAGGGCAGACATATTACACATTGTATTGTAGTTGATTTGTGGTTGTGGTTCAGTCATATTACACATTGTATTGTAGTCAATTTGTGGTTGTGGTTCAGTCATATTACACATTGCACTGCAGTATTATAATGCACTGTAGTTGTGGTTAACAAAATGAACTAATGCTCTTGTGTTTGTATTATGGTTGTGTTATGATTGTATTGTAGTTATGTTATGGCTGTATTATGGTTGTATTGGGGTTGTATTGTGGTTGTGTTATGGTTGTATTGTGGTTGTATTGTGGTTGTATTGTGTTTGCATTGTGTTTTTTTTTTTTTACATTTTAGTCATTTTAGCAGATGCTCTTATCCAGAGCGACTTACAGTAGAGTGCATACATTTTATTACATTTTTAAATACATTGTGGTTGTGTTATGGTTGTGTTATGGTTGAATTGTGATTGTGTTGTGGTTGTGTTATGGTTGTGTTATGGTTGAATTGTGATTGTATTGTGGTTGTGTTATGGTTGAATTGTGATTGTATTGTGGTTGTGTTATGTTTGAATTGTGGTTGTGTTATGGTTGTGTTATGGTTGTGCTGTGGTTGTGTTATGGTTGTACTGTGGTTGTATTAAGGTTGTGTTATGGTTGGATTGTGGTTACGGTGCGGTCCAGTACCTCTCTGGTTTGAACTCCTCAGGGTCTGACCAGATCTCTGGGTCACGGTGGAGGGTCCACGTGGGAACCAGGACAACGCAGTCTTTGGGGATGACGATGCCGTTGATCTCCACTGTCTTCTTGGCGACCCTCTCCAGTCGTGGGGAGATGGGGTACAGTCTCAGAGACTCGTTCAACACACAGTCCAAATAGTCCATCTGCACCAGAGCTTCGTACTGGATTGGAGCCTGCACCGGGGTTAGATACAAATCAGAACCTCACCACATCTGACACCGGGGTTACACACACATCAGTACCTCACCACATCTGGCACCAGGGTTACACACACATCAGTACCTCACCACATCTGTTGGGGATGGTGTGGGGGTTACCTTGTTGGGGAACACAGTATCTATCTCCTCCTGCAGTTTGGTCATGGTGTGGGGGTTACCTTGTTGGGGAACACAGTATCTATCTCCTCCTGCAGTTTGGTCATGGTGTGGGGGTTACCTTGTTGGGGAACACAGTATCTATCTCCTCCTGCAGTTTGGTCATGGTGTGGGGGTTACCTTGTTGGGGAACACAGTATCTATCTCCTCCTGCAGTTTGGTCATGGTGTGGGGGTTACCTTGTTGGGGAACACAGTATCTATCTCCTCCTGCAGTTTGGTCATGGTGTGGGGGTTACCTTGTTGGGGAACACAGTATCTATCTCCTCCTGCAGTTTGGTCATGGTGTGGGGGTTACCTTGTTGGGGAACACAGTATCTATCTCCTCCTGCAGTTTGGTCATGGTGTGGGGGTTACCTTGTTGGGGAACACAGTATCTATCTCCTCCTGCAGTTTGGTCATGGTGTGGGGGTTACCTTGTTGGGGAACACAGTATCTATCTCCTCCTGCAGTTTGGTCATGGTGTGGGGGTTACCTTGTTGGGGAACACAGTATCTATCTCCTCCTGCAGTTTGGTCATGGTGTGGGGGTTACCTTGTTGGGGAACACAGTATCTATCTCCTCCTGCAGTTTGGTCATGGTGTGGGGGTTACCTTGTTGGGGAACCAGAGCGGTTGCTGGAGTGAGTAGTCGTGCTGTACTTCGCTCCGCAGGTAATATTACATTTCATTACATTGGAACGATTTGATTAGTGTAATGTTAGCTAGCTAGCTACATAGATGTCTTTGCATCAAGGATAAAGGTGTAGCTAAAGGTGTAGGTTTGAGAAACTAACTTTGAGAAACTAACAAGGTTAGCTAGCCAACTGTATTTGTTAGTTCGCGCCGTTTTCCAAATGGCGTCAACACCACAACACCACAGCCACTGCTAGCTAGCCAACTTTACCAACTAGCAGTACTGTAGAAATTAAATACTTTACAACAGAACGATTTGATTAGTGTAATGTTAGCTAGCTACATAGTTGTCTATGTATCAAAGATAAAAGATAAAGGTAAACGCAGCCACTGCTAGCTAGCCAACTCTAGCAGATAGCAGTACTGTATCATTTTTTGCCAATAAGATTTTTGCAACGTAAGCTTAACTTTCTGAACTTTTGAGTTGTGTAGTCCACTTGTGTAGCTAGCAGGACTGACTTTGTGTTAGCTAGCCAACGTTTAATTACTTCTGCGTTATGAAAGGAACTAGACACGGACACGAATGATCCATTGGTAGTTTGTTGTAACCAAGTATTGGTGCTAACCGTGTGTTATTGGATGCTAGCATGCTAGTTAGCTACGGCGTCATAGGACACGGTGCACTGGGTGGGTTTCACGGAAGAATACTGTACCAAGTTATCTAGCTGAATAAACTAAGTTTGAGCCTATTCCTGGAAACATTGAACCACTGTAGTTTACATCAATTATAATTTGTAAAGTGGAAGTTGGAAAAGTTATATTTGAGTGTTTCAGTGAATGGTTAGTGAGGGAGGCCCTGCTCTCTCGCTTCCCCAGTTGTTTAGTTAATTTTCATTCCAATCTCCTTTGCATTAGCGTAGCCTCTCCTGTAGCCTGTCAACTATGTGTCTGTCTATCCCTGTTCTCTCCTCTCTGCACAGGCCATACAAACGCTTCACACCGCGTGGCCGCTGCCACTCTAACCTGGTGGTCCCAGCGCGCACGACCCACGTGGAATTCCAGGTTTCCGGCAGCCTCTGGAACTGCCGGTCTGCGGCCAACAAGGCAGAGTTCATCTCAGCCTATGCTACCCTCCAGTCCCTCGACTTCTTGGCGCTGACGGAAACATGGATTACCACAGAAAACACTGCTACTCCTACTGCTCTCTCCTCGTCTGATCACGTGTTCTCGCATACCCCGAGAGCATCTGGTCAGCGGGGTGGAGGCACTGGAATATTCATCTCTCCCAAGTGGACATTCTCTCTTTCTCCCCTGACCCATCTGTCTATCTCCTCCTTTGAATTCCATGCTGTCACAGTCACTAGCCCATTCAAGCTTAATATTCTTATCATTTATCGCCCTCCAGGTTCCCTTGGAGAGTTCATCAATGAGCTTGACACCTTGATAAGTTCCTTTCCTGAGGATGGCTCACCCCTCACAATTCTGGGTGACTTTAACCTCCCTACGTCTACCTTTGACTAATTTCTCTCTGCCTCCTTCTTTCCACTCCTCTCCTCTTTTGACCTCACCCTCTCACTGTCCCCCCCTACTCACAAGGCAGGCAATACGCTTGACCTCATCTTTACTAGATGCTGTTCTTCTACTAATCTCACTGCAACTCCCCTCCAAGTCTCCGACCACTACCTTGTATCCTTTTCCCTCTCGCTCTCCCCAACACTACTCACTCTGTCCCTACTCAGATGGTATTGCGCCGTCCCAACCTTCGCTCTCTCTCTCCTGCTACTCTCTCCTCTTCCATCCTATCATCTCTTCCCTCTGCTCAATCCTTCTCCAACCAATCTCCTGATTCTGCCTCTTCAACCCTCCTCTCCTCCCTTTCTGCATCCTTTGACTCTCTATGTCCCCTATCCTCCCGGCCGGCTCGGTCCTCCCCTCCTGCTCCGTGGCTTGACGACTCATTGCGAGCTCACAAAACAGGGCTCCGGGCAGCCGAGCGGAAATGGAGGAAAACTAGCTCCCTGCGGACCTGGCATCTTTTCACTCCCTCCTCTCCACATTTTCTTCCTCTGTTTCTGCTGCTAAAGACACTTTGTACCACTCTAAATTCCAAGCATCTGCCTCTAACCCTAGGAAGCTCTTTGCCACCTTCTCCTCCCTCCTGAATCCTCCTCCCCCCCTCCTCCCTCTCTGCGGATGACTTTGTCAACCATTTTGAAAAGAAGGTTGACGACATCCGATCCTTGTTTGTTAAGTCAAACGACACCGCTGGTCCTGCTCACATTGCCCTACCCTATGCTTTGACCTCTTTCTCCCCTCTCTCTCCAGACTTGTGACGGCCGGCTGCCCAACAACCTGCCCGCTTGACCCTATCCCCTCCTTTCTTCTCCAGACCATTTCCGGAGACCTACTCCCTTACCTCACCTCGCTCATCAACTCATCCTTGACCACTGGCTACGTCCCTTCCGTCTTCAAGAGAGCGAGAGTTGCACCCCTTCTCAAAAAACCTACACTCGATCCCTCCGATGTCAACAACTACAGACCAGTATCCCTTCTTTCTTTTCTCTCCAAAACTCTTGAGCGTGCCGTCCTTGGCCAGCTCTCTTGCTATCTCTCTCAGAATGACCTTCTTGACCCAAATCAGTCAGGTTTCAAGACTGGTCATTCAACTGAGACTGCTCTTCTCTGTGTCACGGAGGCTCTCTGCACTGCTAAAGCTAACTCTCTCCTCATAAGGTGAATGCACCAATTTGTAAGTCGTTCTGGATAAGAGTGTCTGCTAAATGACGTAAATGTAATGTAAATGGAACACAGTATATTTCTCCTCCTGCAGTTTGGTCATGGTGTGGGGGTTACCTTGTTGGGGAACACAGTATCTATCTCCTCCTGCAGTTTGGTCATGGTGTGGGGGTTACCTTGTTGGGGAACACAGTATCTATCTCCTCCTGCAGTTTGGTCATGGTGTGGGGGTTACCTTGTTGGGGAACACAGTATCTATCTCCTCCTGCAGTTTGGTCATGGTGTGGGGGTTACCTTGTTGGGAAACACAGTATCTATCTCCTCCTGCAGTTTGGTCATGGTGTGGGGGTTACCTTGTTGGGGAACACAGTATCTATCTCCTCCTGCAGTTTGGTCATGGTGTGGGGTTTACCTTGTTGGGGAATACAGTATCTATCTCCTCCTGCAGTTTGGTCATGGTGTGGGGGTTACCTTGTTGGGGAATACAGTATCTATCTCCTCCTGCAGTTTGGTCATGACATGGGGGTTGGTTGCCAGGTTATAGGCCAGGAAACTCATAGTACTGCTGCTGGTCTCGTAGCCGGCGAAGATGAAGAGCATGGCCTGAGACAAGATCTCATGATCAGTCAGTCCTGTGGAGGGAGAGAGGGAGAGAGAGAGAATAGTTTCCATGTGTGTGTTTGTAACAGTAGTTTACAGGTGTGTGTAACAGTAGTTTACAGGTGTGTGTTTGTAACAGTAGTTTACAGGTGTGTGTTTGTAACAGTAGTTTCCAGGTGTGTGTTTGTAACAGTAGTTTACAGGTGTGTGTTTGTAACAGTAGTTTACAGGTGTGTGTTTGTAACAGTAGTTTACAGGTGTGTGTTTGTAACATTAGTTTACAGGTGTGTGTTTGTAACAGTAGTTTACAGGTGTGTGTTTGTTACAGTATTTTACAGGTGTGTGTTGGTAACAGGTGTGTGTTGGTAACAATAGTTTACAGGTGTGTGTTTGTTACAGTATTTTACAGGTGTGTGTTGGTAACAGTAGTTTACAGATGTTTGTTCAGCAGGTACCTTTAGTCTGATCCTCTCCTGTCTTTGTGTCGCTGCCTTTCTGAGAGTCGATCATCAGTTGTAAGAAATCCACCCGACTCTGGAAGCAGAAAGACATGAGGTCAAATCCGTCCAATCACAACCAACACAAACATATTCTTCTGGATCTCGTCCAATCACAACCAACACAAACCGATTCTAATGGATCTGGTCCAATCACAACCATCACAAACATGTACTAGATCTCGTCCAATCACAACGACACAAACAGATTCTAAAAGGAAATATCAACATTACAATCAAATATAAAACATGATTACAGTTGAGTTCCCAGCGTCACGTCCAGATTTGATCTTAGCCAGCGAGGCGTAAAAGAAGTCCGTCACCTCAGTCGGGAAGAAAGAAAACTTCATCTTCTCCAAGATAGGACCTGTGAAGGGAAACAAAGCTGGAGAAGGAGAGTAACATTTTATAGAAAGGTTTACAACTTCATATGATTAAAAAGTATAAGTCTGCGTCCTTGTGTGTGTGCATGTGTGTGTGTGTGTGTGTGTGTGTGTGTGTGTGTGTGTGTGTGTGTGTGTGTGTGTGTGTGTGTGTGTGTGTGTGTGTGTGGTCTCACCGACTAGGAAGAACAGTGGGTTTAACAGGTCAAACTTGATCATCTTCTTGACATTGGAGACGAAGGGGTCTGAAGGGTTGTTCAGAGAGTCAATGTCCACACTGAAGGCTGTGCTGGTGACCACGTCCATACTGTAGGGCCCAAAGAACCTGCAACACAACCACAATTACACAACTACTGACCACAACTACACAACTACTGACCACACTGCCTGCCTGGTACGGCAATTGCTCGGCCTCTGATTTGATTTGAACCACACAACTACTGACCGCACAACTACTGTTAGCAATATGTTATTCTTCAATAACATAAACGTCAAAGCAAATCAGGGGGAGAGAAACAGGTTTATTCAGAGAGGACAAATCAAGATGTTATGCTGGGAGGCAGATATTCAGTCTCCCCCTGTCCTCAGCTTTCCCCCCCCCAGAACAAAGGACAAGATGCCACTTATAACCCCCCACCCTAGCCTGACCAATCAGAAGTCCTTGCAGGACAACTTGGCCAATGGCCAAATAACAAGTATCCCACTACAGACTCATTGTACAGACCAATGAAAATGTGGCCCACATAGAACACGTTGCTCTGAGTTCAGGAGTGACATTCCACAACTGAAACCCAACTCCTATTTACAATTCGCTATTGACCATTAGAACTCAAGTTTTTTTTTCTCAAACTCTGCAAAATGCAAATCACTTTATAACATTTTTGACATGCGTTTTCAGGATTTTTTTGTTGTTATTCTGTCTCTCACTGTTCAAAGAAACCTACCATTAAAATTATAGACTGATCATTTCTTTGTCAGTGGGAAAACGTACAAAATCAGCAGGGGATCAAATACCATACAATCACTGACCACAATCACTGACCACAACCACTGACCCCACAACCACTGACCACACAACTACAGACCACACAACTACTGACCACAATCACTGACCACAACCACTGACCCCACAACCACTGACCCCACACCCACTGACCCCACAACCACTGACCCCACAACCACTGACCGCACAACCACTGACCGCACAACTACTGACCGCACAACCACTGACCGCACAACTACTGACCACACAACTACTGACCGCACAACTACTGACCACACAACTATTGACCACAACCACACATTTACTGACAACACAACCACTGACCACACAACCACTGACCACACAACTACTGACCACAGCTACTGACCACACAAGTATTGACCACACAGGTATTGACCACACATGTACTGACCACACTAGAGGTCGACCGATTATGATTTTTCAACGCCGATACCGATACTGATTATTGGAGGACCAAAAAACGCTGACATCGATTAATTGGCCGATTTTTATATATTTGTAATAAATGAGAATTACAACAATACTGAATGAACAATGAACACTTTTATTTTAACTTAATATAATACATAAATAAATCTATTTAGTCTCAAATAAATAATGAAACATGTTCAATTTGGTTTAAATAAAGCAAAAACACAGTTTTGGAGAAGAAAGTAAAAGTGCAATATGTGCCATGTAAAAAAGCTAACGTTTAAGTTCCTTGCTCAGAACATGAGAACATATGAAAGCTGGTGGTTCCTTTTAACATGAGTCTTCAATATTCCCAGTTAAGAAGTTTTAGGTTGTAGTTATTATAGGAATTATAGGACTATTTCTCTCTATACGATTTGTATTTCATATACCTTTGACTATTGGATGTTCTTATAGGCACTTTAGTATGCCAGCCTAATCTCGGGAGTTGACAGGCTTGAAGTCATAAACAGCACTGTGCATCCCAGCATTGCTAAGAGCTGCTGTTTGAATGAATGCTTACGAGCCTGCTGCTGCCTACCACCGCTCAGTCAGACTGCTCTATCAAATATCAATTCATATACTTAATCATAATATAATAAACACACAGAAATACGAGCCTTTGGTCATTAATATGGTCAAACCTCTCATTTCGAAAACAAAACGTTTATTCTTTCAGTGAAATACGGAACCGTTCCGTATTGTATCGAAAGGGTGGCATCCCTAAGCCTAAATATTACTGTTACATTACACAACCTTAAATGTTATGTCATAGTTATTTAATATTCTTGCAAATTAATTACGGGCTTTGTTCTTAATAAATGGCCTTTCAACAGTTCGCAACGAGCCAGGCGGCCCAAACTGCTGCATATACCCTGACTCTGATTGCACTGAACGCAAGAGAAGTGACACAATTTCCCTAGTTAATATTGCCTGCTAACATGAATTTCTTTTAACTACATATGCAGGTTTAAATAAATATACTTGTGTATTGATTTTAAGAAAGGCATTGATGTTTATTGTTAGGTACGTTATTGCAACGATTGTGCTTTTTTTGGCGAATGCGCATTTGTTAAATCATCAAGTTGAAGTAGGCTGTGACTCGATGATAAATTAACAGGCACCACATTGATTATATGCAATGCAGAACAAGCTAGTTAATCTAGTAATATCATCAACCATGTGTAGTTAACTAGTGATTATGTGAAGATTGATTGTTTTTTTATAAGTTAAGTTTAATGCTAGCTAGCATCTTACCTTGGCTCCTTGCAGCCACAAGGTCCTTTTGATGCTGTAACAGGGGGTCAGCCTGCCACGTAGTCTCCTCGTGGAATGCAATATAATCGGACATAAACGGCGTCCAAAAAGGCCGATCACCGATTGTTATGAAATCTTGAATTCGGCCTTAATTAGTCGGCCATGTAATTCGTCGACCTCTAGACCACACAACTACTGACTAAGACTACTGACCAGCTAGCAGATTCATTAAATAGTACCCGCAAAACACCAGTCTCAACGTCAACAGTGAAGAGGCGACTCCGGGATTCTGGCCTTCTAGGCAGAGTTCCTCTGTCCAGTGTCTGTGTTCTTTGCCCATCTTAATCTTTTTTTTTATTGGCCAGTCTGAGATATGGCTTTTTCTTTGAAACTCTGCCTAGAAGGCCAGCATCCCGGAGTCGCCTCTTCACTGTTGACGTTGAGACTGTTGTTTTGCAGGTACTATTTAATGAAGCTGCCAGTTGAGGACTTGTGAGGCGTCTGTTTCTCAAACTAGACACTAATGTACTTGTCCTCTTGCTCAGTTGTGCACCGGGGCCTCCCATTCCTCTTTCTATTCTGGTTAGAGCCAGTTTGCGCTGTTCTGTGAAGGAAGTAGTACACAGCGTTGTACGAGATCTTCAGTTTCTTGGCAATTTCTCACATGGAATAGCCTTCATTTCTCAGAACAAGAATAGACTGACGAGTTTCAGAAGAAAGTTCTTTGTTTCTGGGCATTTTGAGCCGGCAATCGAACCCACAAATGCTGATGCTCTAGATACTCAACTAGTCTAAAGAAGGACAGTTTTATTGCTTCTTTAATCAGAACAACAGTTTTCAGCTGTGCTAACATAATTGCAAAAGGGTTTTCTAAGGATCAATTAGCCATTTAAATGATAAACTTGGATTAGCTAACACAGCGTGCCATTGGAACACAGGAGTGATGGTTGCTGATAATGGGCCTCTGTATGCCTCTGTAGATATTCCATAAAAAATAATCAGTTTCCAGCTACAATAGTCATTTACAACATTAACAATGTCTACACTGTTTTTCTGATAAATTTGACGTTATTTAAATGGTCCAAAAAATTGCTTTTCTTTCAAAAACAAGGACATTTCTAAGTGACTCCAAACTTTTGAACGGTAGTGTATATGATATATATATATTTATATGTTATAATATATATATGTATGTATGTGTATTACAATTAAGACTCAGGGGTGTAAGGTGAAAAGTCAGAGGTTAGAGGTCAGGACTCACTCCTTCACTTCGATAGTCTGGTCTTTATCTGCCTGCTTCTTCATTCCGTTCAGCAGGTTAGCAGAGTGCTGCTTCATGATACCAAACATCTAGAGAAGAGGGAGAGAGAGGAGAGGTGGAGAGGTAGAGAGAGAGAGGTAGAGAGATAGAAGTAGCGAGAGAGAGGTAGAGATGTAGAGAGAGAGGTAGAAAGAGACAGAGAGAGTGGTTAACAGAGTGCTGCTTCATGATACCAAACATATATACATAGAGAGAGAGAGAGAGAGAGAGAGAGAGAGAGAGAGAGAGAGAGAGAGAGAGAGAGAGAGAGAGAGAGAGAGAGAGAGGAGAGAGAGAGAGGAGAGAGAGAGAGAGAGAGAGAGAGAGAGAGAGAGAGAGAGAGAGAGAGGAGAGAGAGAGAGAGAGAGAGAGAGAGAGAGAGAGAGAGAGAGAGAGAGGTTAGCAGAGTGCTGCTTCATGATTAGGGTTGAATGGCCATAACCCGGATATCGAGATTAACGCACAAAACCAGTCCCTTTTCCTGGGATAAATAACTAAGAGACACAAGTAAATTATGCTCCTTAGCTCTTGGATTCCCATTCAGGAAAAGCTAGACTAGAATAGCTTGCTGGACATTGTTGTTGTTGTTGCATTTCCTATACAAATAGACTAATCGAAGAGGGATGCAAGCTCTTGTTTGCTGAATGTTAAATAGAGCAGCCAATAGAAATCGGTAGTTTGAAAGAGTGAACGCACAATGGTGGTAAGCTGTAGCAGTTATTTATTCAGACCCATAACCATTCAGATGGTGGTAAACTATAGCAGTTATTTATTCAGACCCATAACCATTCAGATGGTGGTAGACTATAGCAGTTATTTATTCAGACCCATAACCATTCAGATGGCGGTAAACTATAGCAGTTATTTATTCAGACCCATAACCATTCAGACCCATAACCATTCAGACCCATAACCATTCAGATGGCGGTAAACTATAGCAGTTATTTATTCAGACCCATAACCATTCAGATGGTGGTAGACTATAGCAGTTATTTATTCAGACCCATAACCATTCAGACCCATAACCATTCAGATGGCGGTAAACTATAGCAGTTATTTATTCAGACCCATAACCATTCAGATGGTGGTAGACTATAGCAGTTATTTATTCAGACCCATAACCATTCAGACCCATAACCATTCAGATGGTGGTAGACTATAACAGTTATTAATTCAGACCCATAACCATTCAGACCCATAACCATTCAGATGGTGGTAGACTATAACAGTTATTAATTCAGACCCATAACCATTCAGACCCATAACCATTCAGATGGTGGTAGACTATAGCAGTTATTAATTCAGACCCATAACCATTCAGACCCATAACCATTCAGATGGTGGTAAACTATAGCAGTTATTTATTCAGACCCATAACCATTCAGATGGTGGTAGACTATAGCAGTTATTTATTCAGACCCATAACCATTCAGATGGTGGTAGACTATAACAGTTATTTATTCAGACCCATAACCATTCAGACCCACAACCATTCAGATGGTGGTAAACTATAACAGTTATTTATTCAGACCCATAACCATTCAGATGGTGGTAGACTATAGCAGTTATTAATTCAGACCCATAACCATTCAGATGGTGGTAAACTATAGCAGTTATTTATTCAGACCCATAACCATTCAGATGGCGGTAAACTATAGCAGTTATTAATTCAGACCCATAACCATTCAGATGGTGGTAAACTATAACAGTTATTTATTCAGACCCATAACCATTCAGATGGTGGTAGGCTATAGCAGATATTAATTCAGACCCATAACCATTCAGACCCATAACCATTCAGATGGTGGTAGACTATAGCAGATATTAATTCAGACCCATAACCATTCAGACCCATAACCATTCAGACCCATAACCATTCAGACCCATAACCATTCAGACCCATAACCATTCAGATGGTGGTAGACTATAGCAGTTATTTATTCAGACCCATAACCATTCAGATGGTGGTAGACTATAGCAGTTATTAATTCAGACCCATAACCATTCAGACCCATAACCATTCAGATGGTGGTAGACTATAACATTATTTATTCAGACCCATAACCATTCAGACCCATAACCATTCAGACCCATAACCATTCAGACCCATAACCATTCAGATGGTGGTAAACTATAACAGTTATTAATTCAGACCCATAACCATTCAGATGGCAGTAAACTATAGCAGTTATTTATTCAGACCCATATAACCATAAAATCTTTGCGAAGAGAAGTGAAATCCATCTGCATCTAATTCTAGTCCTATATATGAATGAAGAAGATAGGGGTCCTGGGTGGTGCAGCGGTCAAAAGCACTGCACCGCCTGGTGTTCGATCCCAGGCTATGTCACAACCGACCGTGACCGTGAACCCCATAGGATGGCACACAATTGGCCCAGCGCCGTCCGGGACCTTGGCTTATCGTGCTCTAGCGACTCTAGGTGACAGGGCTGGTCACCTGCAAGCTGACTCCGGTTGTCAGTCGAACTGTGTTTCACATTAGTGCTGCTGACATCCAGTGAAACAGGAAGTAGGTGGTCAGGCGGGTCATGTTTAAGAGGACGCATGACTCCACCTTTGAATACTTATGTTAATACGGTATCTGTTTTAGATTTTTAATACATTTGCAAACATTTCTTAAAAACGATTTTCGCTTTGTCATTATGGGGTATTGTGTGTAGATAGAGGATTTAAAAAAAATGTAATACATTTTAGAATAAGGCTTTAATGTAACAAAATGTGGAAAAAGTAAATGGGTCTGAATACTTTCTGAATACATGGTATATATTGTTTCTAGTCAAGGCTCATCCTATTCAGCTATTGCTGTATATATATATTCTATCCATGTATTCCACAGATATGCTATATATTCTATCCACATACTGTCCATAATGTCTATACATCACATATATACATATATAGAGAGTTGAAGTCGCAAGTTTAAATGCACCTTATCCAAATACATTTAAACTCAGTTTTTCACAATTCCTGACATTTAATCCGAGTAAAAATTCCCTGTTTTACGTCAGTTAGAATCACAACTTTATTTTAAGAATATGAAATGTCAGAATAATAGTAGAGAGAATGGTTTATTTCAGCTTGTATTTCTTTCATCGCATTCCAAGTGGGTCAGAAGTTTACATACGCTCAATTAGTATTTGGTAGCCTTGCCTTTAAATTGTTTAACTTGGGTCAAACATTCCGGGTAGCCTTCCACAAGCTTCCCACAATAAGTTGTGTGAATTTTGGCCCACTCCTCCTGACAGAGCTGGTGTAACTGAGTCAGGTTTGTAGGCCTCCTTGCTCGCACACGCTTTTTCAGTTCTGCCCACACATTTTCTATGGGATTGAGGTCAGGGCTTTGTGATGGCCACTCCAATACCTTGACTTTGTTGTTCTTAAGCCATTTTGCCACAACTTTGGAAGGATGCTTGGGGTCATTGTTCATTTGGAAGACCCATTTGTGATCAAGATTTAACTTCCTGACTGATGTCTTGAGATGTTGCTTCAATATATCCACATAATTTTCCTGCCTCATGATGCCATCTATTTTGTGAAGTGCACCAGTCCCTCCAGCAGCAAAGCACCCCCACAACATGATGCTGCCACCCTCGTGCTCCACAGTTGGGATGGTGTTCTTCGGCATGCAAGCCTACCCCTTTTTCCTCCAAACATAACAATGCTCATTATGGCCAAACAGTTCTATTTCTGTTTCATCAGACCAAAGGACATTTCTCCAAAAAGTACAATCTTTGTCGCCATGTGCAGTTGCAAACCGTAGTCTGGCTTTTTTATGGCGGTTTTTGAGCAGTGGCTTCTTCCTTGCTGAGTGGCCTTTCAGGTTATGTCGATATAGGACTCGTTTTACTGTGGATATAGATACTTTTGTACCTGTTTCCTCCAGCATCTTCACAAGGTCATTTGCTGTTGTTCTGGGATTGATTTGTACTTTTCGCACCAAAGAACGTACATCTCTAGGAGACAGAACGCGTTGCCTTCCTGAGCAGTATGACGGCTGCGTGGTCACATGGTGCTTATACTTGCGTACTATTGTTTGTACAGATGAACGTGGCACCTTCAGGCGATTGGAAATTGCTCCCAAGGATGAACCAGACTTGTGGAGGTCTACAATAATATTTCTGAGGTCTTGGCTGATTTCTTTTGATTTTCCCATGATGTCAAGCAAAGAGGCTCTGAGTTTGAAGGTAGGCCTTGAAATACATCCACAGGTACACCTCCGATTGACTCAAATTATATCAATTAGCCTATCAGAAGCTTCTAAAGCCATGACATCCATTTCTGGAATTTTCCAAGCTTTTTAAAGGCACAGTCAACTTAGTGTATGTAAACTTCTGACCCACTGGAATTGTGATACTGTGAATTATAAGTGAAATCTGTCTGTAAACAATTGTTGGAAAAATTACTTGTGTCATGCACAAAGTAAATGTCCTAACCGACTTGCCAAAACTATAGTTTGTTAACAAGAAATTTGTGGAGTGGTTGAAAAACTAGTTTAATGGACTCCAACCTAAGTGTATGTAAAGTTCCGACTTCAACTGTATTTTCATACTCCAGACTTCTCCATTGCTCATCCTAATATTTCTATATTTCTTAATTTTACTTTTAGACTTGTGTGTATTGTTGTGTATTGTTAGATATTACTGCACTGTTGGAGCTAGGAACACAAGCATTTCACTACACCCGCAATAACATCTGCTTAATATGTGTTTGCGACTAATACAATGTGATTTGATTTAGTAAAGAGTTTCTAACAAGATATAATGAGTTAGTAAATAGTTTATAACAAGCTATAATGAGTTAATAAAGAGTTATAACAAGTTATAAAGAGTTTATAACAAGTTGATAAATCATAGAAAGGGAGAGATGGAGGGATGGTTCTACCTCTTTTAGTCGTCCAGAGGTAAAGGAAGGAGAGAGGACACTACGGATCCGTCTCCATGTATCGTCCTCGGCAACGGACAACGCATCAAACATCTCACCGTTCAGATGGAAGTCCTAAAACATGGAGGACAGTTGTATTAATGATCAAACAGCTCATCATTCAGACAGAAGTTCTAAAACATGGAGGACAGTTGTATTAATGATCAAACAGCTCACCATTCAGACAGAATTCTAAAACATGGAGGACAGTTGTATTAATTATCAAACAGCTCACCATTCAGACAGAAGTTCTAAAACATGGAGGACAGTTGTAACAATGATATGATTTAATATTGATCATAGTATTTACATAATATTTACACTACTTTAAAACCTGTTATGGCTTGATCCCGTTAGCGGGATCGATATGATGACAGCCAGTGAAAGTGCAGGGCGGCAAATTCAAAACAACAAAAATCTCATAATTAAAATTCCTCAAACATACAAGTATTATTCACCATTTAAGGCTTTACTTCTTGTTAATCCATCCACAGTGTCTGATTTCAAAAAGGCTTTACAGCTAAAACAAACCATATGATTATGTTAGGTCAGTGCCAACACACACAAAAACACAGCCATTTTCCAGACAAAGAGAGGAGTCACAAAAAGCAGAAATAGAGGGAAGATTTTTTTCACCTTTATTTAACCAGGTAGGCAAGTTGAGAACAAGTTCTCATTTACAATTGCGACCTGGCCAAGATAAAGCAAAGCAGTTCGACAACATACAAAAACTCAGAGTTACACATGGAGTAAAACAACATACAATCAATGATACAGTAGACGAAAATAAGACTATATACAATGTGAGCAAATTATGTGAGATAAGGGAGGTAAAGGCAAAAAAGGCCATGGTGGCAAAGTAAATAAAGTATAGCAAGTAAAACACTGGAATGGTAAATTTATAATTTGAAGAAAGTTCAAAGTTAAAATATAAATAATATGGTGCAAAGGAGCAAAATAATAAATTAAATAAATAAATACAGTAGGGGAAGAGGTAGTAGTTTGGGCTAAATTATAGATGGGCTATGTACAGGTGCAGTGATCTGGGAGCTGCTCTGATAGCTGGTGCTTAAAGCTAGTGAGGGAGATAAGTGTTTCCAGTTTCAGAGATTTTTGTAGTTCGTTCCAGTCATTGGCAGCAGAGAACTGGAAGGAGAGACGACCAAAGGAGGAGTTGGCTTTAGGGGTGACCAGAGAGATATACCTGCTGGAGCGCGTGCTACAGGTGGGTGCTGCTATGGTGACCAGTGAGCGGAGATAAGGGGGGACTACCTAGCAGGGTCTTGTAGATGACCTGGAGCCAATGTGTTTGGCGACGATTATGAAGCGAAGGCCAGCCAACGAGAGCGTACAGGTTGCAGTGGTGGGTAGTATATGGGGCTTTGGTGACAAAACGGATGGCACTGTGATAGACTGCATCCAGCTTGTTGAGTAGGGTATTGGAGGCTATTTTGTAAATGACATCGCCGAAGTCGAGGATTGGTAGGATGGTCAGTTTTACGAGGGTATGTTTGGCAGCATGAGTGAAGGATGCTTTGTTGCGAAATAGGAAGCCAATTCTAGATTTAACTTTGGATTGGAGATGATTGATGTGAGTCTGGAAGGAGAGTTTACAGTCTAACCAGACACCTAGGGATTTGTAGTTGTCCACAAATTCTAAGTCAGAACCGTCCAGAGAAGTGATGCTGGAGAGGCGGGCAGGTGCAGGCAGCGATCGGTTGAAGAGCGTGCATTTAGTTTTACTTGTATTTAGGAGCAGTTGGAGACCACGGAAGGAGAGTTGTATGGCATTGAAGCTCGTCTGGAGGGTTGTTAACACAGTGTCCAAAGAAGGGCCAGAAGTATACAGAATGGTGTCGTCTGCGTAGAGGTGGATCAGAGATTCACCAGCAGCAAGAGCGACATCATTGATGTATACAGAGAAAAGAGTTGGCCCAAGAATTGAACCCTGTGGTACCCCCATAGAGACTGCCAGAGGTCCGGACAGCAGGCCCTCCGATTTGACACACTGAACTCTATCAGAGAAGTAGTTGGTGAACCAGGCGACGCAATCGTTTGAGAAACCAAGGCTACTGAGTCTGCCGATGAGGATGTGGTGATTAACAGAGTCAAAAGCTTTGGCCAGGTCAATGAATACGGCAGCACAGTATTGTTTCTTATCGATGGCGGTTACAATGTCATTTAGGACCTTGAGCATGGCTGAGGTGCACCCATGACCAGGGTCCAGATTGTCAAGCCCAGCTGATTTGTAGGGGTCCAGATTTTGCAGCTCTTTCAGAACATAAGCTGAATGGATTTGGGAGAAGGAGAAATGGGGGAGGCTTGGGCGAGTAGCTGTGGGGGTTGCAGTGCTGTTGAATGCAGTAGGGGTAGTTAGGTGGAAAGCATGGCCAGCCGTAGAAAAATGCTTATTGAAATTCTCAATTATAGTGGGCTTATTGGTGGTGACAGAGTTTCCTATCCTCAGTGCAGTGGGCAGTTGGGAGGAGGTGTTCTTATTCTCCATGGACTTTACAGTGTCCCAGAACTGTTTAGAGTTTGTGTTGCAGGAAGCAAATTTCTGTTTGAAAAAGCTAGCCTTGGCGTTTCTAACTGCCTGTGTGTATTGGTTTCTAACTTCTCTGAAAAGTTGCATATCGCGGGGGCAGTTCGATGCTAATGCAGAACGCCACAGGATATTTTTGTGTTGGTTAAGGGCAGTCAGGTCTGGGGAGAACCAAGGGCTATATCTGTTCCTGGTTCTAAATTTCTTGAAAGGGGCATGCTTATTTAAGATGGTGAGGAAGGCATTTTTAAAAAATAACCAGGCATCCTGTACTGAAGGGATGAGGTCAATATCCTTCCAGGATACCAGGGCCAGGTCGATTAGAAAGGCTTGCTCGTTGAAATGTTTCAGGGAGCGTTTGACAGTGATGAGTGGAGGTCGTTTGACCGCTGAACCATTACGGGTGCAGGCAATGAGGCAGTGATCGCTGAGATCTTGGTTGAAAGCAGCAGAGGTGTATTTAGAGGGCAAGTTGGTTAGGATGATATCTATGAGGGTGCCAGTGTTTGCGGCTTTGGGGTTGTACCTGGTGGGTTCATTAATAATTTGTGTGAGATTGAGGGCATCAAGCTTGGATTGTAGGATGGCTGGGGTGTTAAGCATGTCCCAGTTTAGGTCACTTAGTAGCACGAGCTCTGAAGATAGATGGGGGGCAATCAGTTCACATATGTTGTCCAGAGCACAGCTAGGGGCCGAGGAGGGTCTATAGCAGGCGGCGACGGTGAGAGACTTGTTTTTGGGAGGTGGATTTTTAAAAGTAGAAGTTCAAATTGTTTGGGTACAGACCTGGATAGCAGGACAGAACTCTGCAGGCTATCTCTGCAGTATATTGCAACACCGCCCCCTTTGGTCGTTCTATCTTGTCTGAAAACGTTGTAGTTAGGGATGAAGATTTCAGAGTTTTTGGTGGACTTCCTAAGCCAAGATTCAGACACAGCTAGGACATCCGGGTTGGCAGAGTGTGCTAAAGCAGTGAATAAAACAAACTTAGGGAGGAGGCTTCTAATGTTAACATGCATGAAACCAAGGCTATTACGGTTACAGAAGTCATCAAAAGAGAGCGCCTGGGGAGGAGGAGTGGAGCCAGGCACTGCAGGGCCTGGATTCACCTCTACATCCCCAGAGGAGCAGAGAAGAATGAGTATGAGGGTACGGCTAAAAGCTATAAGAATTGGTCGTCTGTGACGTCCAGAATAGAGAGAAAAATGAGCAGGTTTCTGGGGGCGATAAAATAGCTTCAAGGTATAATGTATAGACAAAGGTATGGTGGGATGTGAATACAGAGGAGGTAAACCTAGGCAATTAGTGATGATGAGAGAGATATTGTCTCTAGAAACATCATTGAAACCAGAAGATGTCATAGCATGTGTGGGTGGAGGAACTGAGAGGTTGGATAAGGTATAATGAGCAGGGCTAGAGGCTCTACAGTGAAATAAGCCAATAAACACTAACCAGAACAGCAATAGACATTGCATATTGACATTGAGGAGAGGCATGCTTAGCCGAGTGATCAAAGGGTCCAGTGAGATTCAGACAGCTAGCCGGGCCATAGGTAGCAAGCTGGTGGAAGATGGAGGGAGGTCTGTTTTTAGCCACCTCGTGCGTTTCCGTCTGTGGGTTAGCGGGGTTCCGTGTGGAAGGGGGGACCAGTCCAAGTTGGCAAAATAGTTAGTTATAGTGGCCCAAGAAAAGTGTCCGATAGACCTATTCAGATCGCAGCCGAAAAGACAGCTAACGATTAGCTGGCCGCAGGAGACACTTCAGCTGGCTAGCTCAGGAAAAGCCCACGAGTGGCTGACGGAACTCTTCAGCTGGCTAGCTCCGGGATAATGTGTGTTAATTCCGGGACCGACGTTGCCAATAGTCACTCAGGTAGCAGCTAGTTAGCTGCAAGATCCAGGTGTAAATGTCCAGAGCCTGCGGTAGAAATCGGGGAAAGGAGAGAGAATAGGTCCGGTGTGCTCTGGTCTGAGTCGCGCTGTACAAAAACTGGCGATAGCTTTTCGAGCTAATGGATAGCTGAGGACAGCTAACCGTGGCTAGCTGAACTCCAACGTTAGCCAATGAAAATGGGTTTGAGGTTGAGTTTAGAAGAAAAAAATGTAAAAAGATAATGCTAAGAAAAAATATGTAAATATATATATACACGGGAAACGACAAGATTAGGGTAAAGGACGTCTGAACTGCTACGCCATCTTGGGGGGGAGATTAATCACTAACCTTTGATGATCTTCATCAGATGACACTCATAGGACTTCATGTTACACAATACCTGTATGTTTTGTTCGATAAAGTTCATATTTATATCCAAAAATCTCAGTAATGTTTTTCCTCCAAAACACGCGGTGATTTTGCAGAGAGCCACATCAATTTACAGAAATACTCATCATAAATGTTCATGAAAATACAAGTGTTATACATGGAACTTTAGATCAACTTCTCCTTAATGCAACCGCTGTGTCAGATTTCAAAAAAGCTTTACCGAAAAAGCAATAATCTGAGTACGGCGCTCAGACACAAAAACATGCATACAACATATCCGCCATGTTGGAGTCAACAATAGTCAGAAATAGCATTATAAATATTCACTTACCTTTGATGATCTTCATCAGAATGCACTCCAAGGATTCCCAGGTCCACAATAAGTGTTGGTTTTGTTCGATAAATTTCATCCTTTATGTCCAAGTACCTCCTTTTTGTTCGCGCCTTCAGTTCACAAATCCAAATTCAGCGCATGTCAGACGAAAACTCAAAAATGTCCATTACAGTTCGTTGAAACATGTCAAACGATGTATAGAATCAATCTTTAGGATGTTTTTATCGTAAATCCGCAATAAAGTTTCAACTGGAGAAATCCTTTGTCTTCAGAAATGCAATGGAACTGAGGTACCTCTCACGTGAGCGCACATGCCTGAGGCTCATGCCCTGCTGGCAGTGTTCTGACACCAGTAGCTCTTATTCTTCATCGCTTTACAGTAGAAGCCTCAAACAAGGTTCTAAAGACTGTTGACATCTAGTGGAAGCCTTAGGAAGTGCAACATGACCCCACAGATACTGTAGTTTGAATAGGGAATTAATTGAAGTCCTACAGACCACTTCCTGTTTGGATTGGATTTTTTCTCAGGTTTTTGCCTGCCATAGGAGTTCAAGTTATACTCACAGACATCATTCAAACAGTTTTAGAAACTTCAGAGTGTTTTCTATCCAAATCTACTAATAATATGCATATCATAGTTTCTGGGAGTGAGTAGCAGGCAGTTTACTCTGGGCACGTCAGTCATCCAAGCTACTCAATACTGCCACCATCCATAAGAAGTTAAAATGTATGAATAATGAATGCCACAAATAATGTATTAATAATATCAGTAATAATGTTAGGATTATTATTATTCAGATTATTATTAGGGGATGTGTGTGTGTGTGTGTGTGTGTGTGTGTGTGTGTGTGTGTGTGTGTGTGTGTGTGTGTGTGTGTGTGTGTGTGTGTGTGTGTGTGTGTGTGTGTCTCACCCTGCGGTTGATGAAAATGTTGTAACACTCTTTAATCAGGATGGTCTTGATCATGCTTTTGTCCATGATACACAAAACAGGCTGCCTCCCATCATAGATCCTTCACAGAGGAGAAACACACCTGGCTTTAACCACTATATATACACCTACATGGTACACAGAACAGACTGCCTCGCATCATAGATTCTTCGCAGAGGACAAACACACAGGGTTATATTGGCTGTATTGGCTGTTCAGATGTGTAAGAGGAGACTCAGCGTAGGAGAAAGGGTTAAATATCAGTGCTTATGTGAATATGTCTTTTGTCTGATGCAGCTGTATTGACCTTAATGGGCGAATAAACTTGATTTAAGCTTTACTAATCATCCGTGAGTTTTACTAGGTTCATTTAGAACCTAACAGTAGAAAGTGATATGTTAGAAGAAGCCTACATAACCAACCCAGGAAGTAAAATGTATTTCCTCTTAATAAAGGGAAAGTCATCTAAAAGTAACTGAATGTAATCAGATTACGTTACTGAGTTTGGGGTAATGTTGGACAGGTAAAACTAGTAACTGAATGTAATCAGATTACGTTACTGAGCTTTGGGTAATGTTGGACAGGTAAAACTAGTAACTGAATGTAATCAGATTACGTTACTTAGTTTGGGGTAATGTTGGACAGGTAAAACTAGTAACTGTAACAGATTACATTTAGAAAGTAACCTACCCAACACTGGAAACCCACACATTTATTAACCACCTCTTATAAAATGACATAGAAAACATTATTCTGGTTGTCGTTGATATTATTATTCATGGTCACATGACAGCTCGAGCAGGTGATGAATTGTAAGGAAAGAGCATAGTACAGTTGTAAGTCATCCTAGTACGGTACAGCCAACTGAACTCACCCCCAGATTCTCCCATACTTCTGAAAGCACTCTGTGTCAAAGTTTGTGATGCCCTGTAGCGAGAGAGAGAGAGAGAGAGAGAGAGAGAGAGAGAGAGAGAGAGAGAGAGAGAGATAGAGATAGAGATAGAGATAGAGATAGAGAGAGGAAACAGCTGATTCATGCCCTAGGAGGTCATGTAGGTGTGTCTTACACCTGAACAGAGAACACACCTGAAACAGGTGAGGGTTGAGGAGGGTTTGTTCTTTACTATGGTCCCCAGGGTCAAGCAACACAACTTCTACACTGATCATGTCTCATATTACCTTTTATTTATCTATTGTTCAAACAACCTGCTAGTCCTCTTTTTCCTTCTCAATATATTGTTTTACATGGGGGGAAAAATAACACTACTGTTTAAAATATGAGAGAGATGTTTATTCTGAATGGGTACTAACCTTTTTATACTCCATCATTGTGCCAACGTAAGGTAGGGGTTTGGGACCAGGGATGCCCATCTTAGTGAAAACACCATAGGGCCAGTACCCATACCTGTACACACAAGTTAACTAGTAATATGTTCTAGAGAAGTATACAAAATATATATATTATCTTGCATTGTTGGAAGAGGACCCCTAACTAAGCATTTCACTGTTAGTCTACACCGGTTAACTACGATAAATGTGACAAATAACATTTGATTTGATGTAAGACCTTACACTACTATTAGGGTGATGAGGAGGGCCAGGAGGGTCCAGGTCTCAGCGGAGAAGTATGGCAGAAAACTCATCATCTTTCCTCTGGTTCGGTTCCCTGGTGCTTCTGAAAACAAAGGCTTCGTTTTCTCTCAGGCACGTTCGAGTTCAGTTCTCCAACGGTCTGACAGGTTTTCAGTTGTTTTTTTCTGTCCGGTTCTAGTGTGGTTCTTCTGTGCACGCGGCAGATCTCAACTACCGACCGTTGCTCTTCTCCCTACTCTGTCTGAGACCGTGCAGGTTGCAAGTTATTATTGTATCAGGTCGGAAAAGCACATGTGTGATGGTAGCTAGAATAAGGATGAGCCACAATGGAATTTGCAGTTTGCCTTCAAAATAAGGGTCCAATATTGAAACTGATGCAAATAGATACAAATAATGTTATAATGCCATAATTGGAAAAGATAATGCTGAACAAGGTTGGAATGTTGTTATATGAATTAAACAAAATACAATAAGTAGTTAATTTGAAACAAAAAATTGTTGAAGTTGCACTGTGGCTGTATTATAATTGCATTGGGACATACTTCTATTGCACTGTACAGCGTTACCTCTGGATCTTGGATCCATGAAATGTGAAGAGTTTACACAAATAATAGTGTCATAGCTGTTATTGCAGGACTTTAACTGTGGGAAATCACCTCACAATTCCATAGGTAAGGCTGTACATTAAAATATGAACGTTCAATAGGCACTATATGCTGAATTGTGAGGTGATTTCCCACAGTTAAAGTCCCGCAATAAGAGCTGTGATGCTAATATTTGTGTAAACTCTTTAGAATTGTAATCTGTGGGTGTCAATGAGTAGGTTGGTACCCCATGTCATGAACCCCAGATCCATAAGGCTGGTACCCCATGTCATGAACCCCAGATCCATCAGGCTGGTACCCCATGTCATGAACCCCAGATCCATAAGGCTGGTACCCCATGTCATGAACCCAAGATCCATAAGGCTGTACATTGAAGGTATGTTGCAGTCCTGAAGACTATACATCTACAGTGCAATTTTAACATATGTTTTGTGGTGTCAAAATAACTAAATGTTGTATTTTTTATGAATTTATATATCATATTCCAAACTTGTTTAACATTATACAGTCCCTCCAGGATTTCGCAGTATTTATATGTGATTTTTGTGGCCAAAAATGGTTGATTTTGCAGAGCTTTTCCGAAATTCTGAGATGTTTCTTTTCACGTTAATTTCATATTAAGCAATAAAAAGTCATATGTGCTCAGTTTTAGGACGATTTTAAGCAGAATACATTATACAAAATCAATTGGGCCATTTTCCATGGTAACAGTGCAGCAATTGGTCAAAATTACGAAGCTGCTTATGATTGGACCCTTTTATGCACTAAAAGTGCGGGTTTGGTCAAAATTGCGAGCTCTCACATAATATGCACTGATTGGTTGATTTTGCATTGAATTATGCGATCTCGGAAACCTGGAGAGACTGATTATGTTGTCCAATTGTGGCATGATTCCACAATTTATATCCGTTTGCATCAGTTTCAATGGGTAACTCTTATTTTGAACCCGAACAGCTTTTTCAACTATTGATTATCAGGCAAATGTTGTTCACAACACACACACAATAAGGAGATAGGAGGGAGACTGTGTGAGAGGTGAAAGCAAAGCAGGGAGGGATGGTGAATGATTCACAGAGAGAGCAGGGGCATATTCATTACGGAAACCGTTTAACGTTTAAGATCTTAATGGAAGCACACAGAGCAAAATGAGAGTTTCTATTGGGATAAATTCAGGTATGTCCCTCCACGTTTTGCTCTGTTTGCTTCCGTTTGAAAGGCACACTATTTCCAAAATAGTTTTATGTGAAACCACACTGTTATTCTAATCATTTGTTTTATTTAGTATAGTAGAAGCTAATGTCTTAAGGATCCTAAATAATGCCATAGATTAAATTAAATAATATATTAAACTAGATGGCAAAAAAAGTATGACACAAGATGCAAACCTGGTATTCCAACTGATTATAAGCTGCAATATTATCTTCTGATTCAAAATGTTTTTCTTATTTTTTTCTTTCCTAAAAAGGTACTAAACACACTATGCCCTTGGAAGGGAGAGGGCTAATACTCAGTTCCAGGAACCGGAAGACATGTACGTGACATATGGCATTGGTTCTGGGTCAGAACGAGAAATGTTTTTAATTTGAGCTGATCACTGTTTGTTTTGTATTGGAATATGAAGGTGAACTTTGCTCTATGTGAAGGAGGTGAACTTCGCGACCAGAGATTCTCTGCACTGTGTTTATAAATGCAGAAAGTACAAGAGCAGGAAAATGTAGAAAGTGAATTAATAGTTTGTAAATGGGACCTGGGAGCTACCAGGGCTGTGTATTTACATCCAACGGCTACACAAGGGCGGTATTGGGATCTGAAAGAAACGTGTGGATGACCAAGTCGTAACACTACAATTAGACCTAGCTGAATGAAAATACAAATACAGTATGTCTTGATAAATAACACAAATCAATCTATACTGATTGTTCTCATGTATATTTCTGTGTGTTTGTGTCTTAAGTTTTGTCTTATGAATGTTACTAAATACACAGACGACCTTGTTCATTAGTGTGATGATTTTTATTGGTTTGTGATGATTATAGTTAAAGCAAAGCAGCTGCAGGGATCATCTCAACAGACAGTAAAGATTCTATTTTGGAATGACTGGACAGCAGAACACTCAGAGGAACAGAATGAGAGTACAGTCCTAGAGAACACCAGCCAGAGTTCTACATTCTAGGAGAATTCCAGCCACCAGCCAGTAGTGTGCAGGATCCAGACATGACATCATGCCATGGATTTAATACCTCCTGGTGTCTAACTTTAACAAGACATGTACCCATAATGCATCCATAGTATTACTATCTTTCTTTTATCGGGTGGACATGGGTTTCTGAGTCCTACTCAAACCAAGCATGAGACTGAGACCAGGATTCAATCCCAGCACTTTGTCAGCTATGTGCCATTTTAAAGGTCATTTATGATTGAACTGACTGAACTGAACATTCATTGTGAATGCAGTCTAATTATCATATTATATTAAGTAGCCTATTGAATCCCAGCCTGAATATTCAGTAGCCTATAGCAGGGTAAGGACTGAGTATTCAGTAGCCTATAGCAGGGTTAGGACTGAGTATTCAGTAGCCTATAGCAGGGTTAGGACTGAATATTCAGTAGCCTATAGCAGGGTTAGGACTGAGTATTCAGTAGCCTATAGCAGGGTTAGGATAAGGACTGAATATTCAGTAGCTGATCAATCGATCGATCAATCAATAGATAGATAGGAGGCTTTTGAACAAAAAACGTTTCATGAGCTGAAATAAAAGATCCCAGAAATGTTCCATACGCACAAAAAGCCAATTTCTCTCAAATTTTGTCCACAAATGTTTCCATCCCTGTTAGTGAGCATTTTATCCTTTGTCAAGATAATCCATTCACCTGACAGGTGTGGCATATCAAGAAGCTGATTAAACAGCATGATCATTACACAGGTGCACCTTGTGCTGGGGACAATCAAAGGCCACTCTAAAATGTGCAGTTTTGTTACACAACACATATTGCAATGCCACAATCAGCAATTGGCATGCTGACTGCAGGAATGTCAACCAGAGCTAATTTAATGTTCATTTCTCTACCATATGCCACTTCCAACGTTGTTTTAGAGAATTTGGCAGTACGTCCAACCGGCCTCACAACCGCAGACCACATGTAACCACACCAGCCCAGGATCATTAGCGGGGTGAGGGGGCGTGCAGAGAAGTATTTCTGTCTGTCGTATAGCCCTTTTGTGTGTGGGGGGAGAGGGTGGGAGAGAGAGAGAGAGAGAGAGAGAAAGAGTGAATGAGAGAGAGAGAGAGAGAGAGAGAGAGAGAGAGCAAGAGAGAGAGAGAGAGAGAAGGGTACTCCAGGGTAAGGTGCTCCTGCATACGGTCACGTTGTTGGACACTAAAGAGAGATAGCGGTGGTGTTGCTAGGGGTGTTGTTACGGGGCTCCAGCCTCAGTTTGATTGGTCGTTTTGGCATCAGCAGACCCTGGTTGTCCATCTCCAATGGGATCTATAGAGAATAACAGAACAGAACATAACCTTGGTTGTCCATCTCCAACAGGTTCTATAGAGAACAACAGAACAGAACAGAACATAACCTTGGTTGTCCATCTCCAACAGGTTCTATAGAGAACAACAGAACAGAACAGAACCCTGGTTGTCCATCTCCAACATGATCTACAGAGAATAACTAAACAGAACAGAACCCTGGTTGTCCATCTCCAACATGATCTATAGAGAATAACTAAACAGAACAGAACCCTGGTTGTCCATCTCCAACATGATCTACAGAGAATAACTAAACAGAACAGAACCCTGGTTGTCCATCTCCAAAAGGATCTATAGAGAATAACAAACCATGTTACAACAGGTGACCATGTTAAAAAAGGCACTGACCATGTTATTAAACAGATGGTGACCATGTTATTAAACAGGCAGTGACCCTGTTAAAACAGGCAGTGACCATGTTAAAACAGGCAGTGACCATGTTAAAACAGGCGGTGAGCATGTTAAAACAGGTACTGACCATGTTAAAAAAGGCACTGACCATGTTATAAAACAGGTGCTGACCATGTTATTAAACAGGCGGTGACCATGTTAAAACAGGCGGTAACCATGTTAAAACAGGTGGTGACCATGTTAAAACAGGTGGTGACCATGTTAAAACAGGCGGTGACCATGCTAAAACAGGTGGTGACCATGTTATAACAGACAGTGACCATGTTAAAAAAGGGTGATGACCATGTTAAAATGATGCTAACCATGTTAAAACAGGTGCTGAACATGTCAAAACAGATGTTGACCATGTAAAACAGGTGGTGACCATGTAAAACAGGCAATGACCATGCTAAAACAGGTGCTGACCATGTAAAACAGCTACTTACCATGTTAAAACAGGTGGTGACCATGTTAAAACAGGTGGTGATAATGTAAAACAGTCGCTGACCATGTTAAAACAGGTGCTGCGGCGAGTGCGGCCTCTATCTATGAATGCTACTGATGTTTGATGATGTCATATTCTGTCTGCTCAGGTGAGCGTCTCACCTCGGTCTCGTCGCAGACGGAGAAAGTGAAACTCTGGAGGATCTCGACCATGGCCAGTTTGATCATGATCAGGGCGAAACGCATCCCGATACAGTTCCTGGGCCCCGCCCCAAACGGCATGTACGTGTACGGATCAATAGACTCCTTGTTCTCCTTACTGAACCTGGACAGGGAGAGGGCAGACATATTACACATTGTATTGTAGTTGATTTGTGGTTGTGGTTCAGTCATATTACACATTGTATTGTAGTTGATTTGTGGTTGTGGTTCAGACACATTACACATTGTATTGTAGTTGATTTGTGGTTGTGGATCAGACACATTACACATTGTATTGTAGTTGATTTGTGGTTGTGGATCAGACACATTACACATTGTATTGTAGTTGATTTGTGGTTGTGGATCAGACACATTACACATTGTATTGTAGTTGATTTGTGGTTGTGGATCAGACACATTACACATTGTATTGTAGTTGATTTGTGGTTGTGGATCAGACACATTACACATTGTATTGTAGTTGATTTGTGGTTGTGGATCAGACATATTACACATTGTATTGTAGTTGATTTGTGGTTGTGTTTCAGACACATAACACATTGCACTGCAGTACTATGATGCACTGTAGTTACGTTGTAGCAAAATGTAGTAATGCTCTTGTGTTTGTATTGTGGTTGTGTTATGGTTGAATTGTGGTTGTTTTGTGGTTGTGCTGTGGTTGTATTAAGGTTGTGTTATGGTTGGATTGTGGTTGAATTGTGGTTGTATTGTTGCTGTGTTATGGTTGTATTGTGGTTGTACTGTGGTTGTATTAAGGTTGTGTTATGTTTGTATTGTGGTTGTGTTACGGTTGTATTGTGCTAGTACTGTGGTTGTATTACGGTTGTGTTATGGTTGTGTTGTGGTTGTGTTATGGTTGTACTGTGGTTGTATTAAGGTTGTGTTATGGTTGGATTGTGGTTGTGTTATGGTTGTACTGTGGTTGTGTTAAGGTTGTGTTATGGTTGGATTGTGGTTACGGTGCGGTCCAGTACCTCTCTGGTTTGAACTCCTCAGGGTCTGACCAGATCTCTGGGTCACGGTGGAGGGTCCACGTGGGAACCAGGACAATGCAGTCTTTGGGGATGACGATGCCGTTAATCTCCACCGTCTTCTTGGCGACCCTCTCCAGTCGCGGGGCGATGGGGTACAGTCTCAGAGACTCGTTCAACACACAGTCCAAATAGTCCATCTGCGTCAGAGCTTCGTACTGGATTGGAGCCTGCACCGGGGTTACATACAAATCAGTACCTCACCACATCTGGCACCGGGGTTACACACACATCAGTACCTCAACACATCTGGCACCGGGGTTACATACAAATCAGAACCTCACCACATCTGACACCGGGGTTACACAAAAATTTGTACCTCCCCACATCTGGCACCGGGATGCCATACACATCAGTACCACACCACATCTGGCACCAGGGTTACACACAGATCAGTACCTCACCACATCTGGCACCCACACAGTATCTACCTCCTCCGGCAGTTTGGTCATGGTGTGGGGGTTACCTTGTTGGGGAACACAGTATCTATCTCCTCCTGCAGTTTGGTCATGGTGTGGGGGTTACCTTGTTGGGGAACACAGTATCTATCTCCTCCTGCAGTTTGGTCATGGTGTGGGGGTTACCTTGTTGGGGAACACAGTATCTATCTCCTCCTGCAGTTTGGTCATGGTGTGGGGGTTACCTTGTTGGGGATCACAGTATCTATCTCCTCCTGCAGTTTGGTCATGGTGTGGGGGTTGGTTGCCAGGTTATAGGCCAGGAAACTCATTGTACTGCTGCTGGTCTCGTAGCCGGCGAAGATGAAGATCATGGCCTGAGACAAGATCTCATGATCAGTCAGTCCTGTGGAGGGAGAGAGAGACGAGAGGAGAGGAGACGAGAGGAGAGGAGAGGAAGGGAGAAGAGAGAGAGAGAGAGATTCCAGGTGTGTTGGTAACAGTAGTTTACAGGTGTGTGTTTGTAACAGGTGTGTGTTTGTAACAGGTGTGTGTTTGTAACAGTAGTTTACAGGTGTGTGTTTGCAACAGTAGTTTACAGGTGTGTGTATCTAACAGTAGTTTACAGGTGTGTGTTTGCAACAGTAGTTTACAGGTGTGTGTATCTAACAGTAGTTTACAGGTGTGTGTTGGTAACAGTAGTTTACAGGTGTGTGTTTAAAACAGGTGTGTGTTTGTAACAGCAGTTTACAGGTGTGTGTTTGTAATAGCAGTTTCCAGGTGTGTGTTTGTAACAGCAGTTTACAGGTGTGTGTTTGTAACAGTAGTTTACAGGTGTGTGTTTGTAATAGCAGTTTCCAGGTGTGTGTTGGTAACAGTATTTTACAGGTGTGTGTTTGTAACAGTAGTTTACAGGTGGATGTTTGTAACAACAGTTTCCAGGTGTTTGTTCGGCAGGTACCTTTAGTCTGATCCTCTCCTGTCTTTGTGTCGTTGCCTTTCTGAGAGTCGATCATCAGCTGTAAGAAATCCACCCGACTCTGGAAGCAGATAGACATGAGGTCAAATTCATCCAGTCACAATTAATACAAACAGATTCCACTGTATCTGGACCAATCACAACCAACACAAACATATTCTAATATGAATGTAGATATTTGGGTCCCAATAATAGTGTTTTTAAATTCCAACATGATATCGATATGGACGTTCCATATTGGTCACCATCACTAGTTATATTACATATTTACATAGTTATATAATAAATAAATACAGAATATTACAATACAAATACAAATGTTCAGATGAAAATATCAACATAACAATCAAATATAAAACATGTTTACAGTTGAGTTCCCAGCGTCACGTCCAGATTTGATCTTAGCCAGCGAGGCGTAAAAGAAGTCTGTCACCGCAGTCGGGAAGAAAGAAAACTTCATCTTCTCCAAGATAGGACCAGTGAAGGGAAACAAAGCTGGAGAAGGAGAGGAACGTTTTACAGAAAGTTTTAGTTTATTAATTTGACCATTTAAAAAAACAAGCACATATAAAACTTGAAAAAGCCATACATGAACATGAGTTAAATCATGGAGATTAACACACAGTAAAGTCTGGGACTTATTTCCATTGTTAAATCATGGAGGATAACACACAATAAAGCCTGGAACTTATTTCCATTGTTAAATCATGGAGGATAACACACAGTAAATTCTGGGACTTATTTCCATTGTTAGATCATGGAGGATAACACACAATAAAGCCTGGAACTTATTTCCATTGTTAAATCATGGAGGATAACACACAGTAAAGTCTGGGACTTATTTCCATTGTTAGATCATGGAGGATAACACACAATAAATTCTGGAACTTATTTCCATTGTTAAATCATGGAGAATAACAGGCAAAGTCTGGGACTTATTTCCATTGTGGTCCTCTTGAGACATGATGGCTAGACAAGATCGAACACAGTTAAGCACAGTATGGCAGTGATATTTTAATACAAAAACAGAGAAGAAGAACATTTATCTCATCGTTCCAGTTACATCATAGGGGTTATTCATATGGGCACAGAAGACATCAAACATATTTTTATTTTTAAAGCTGCCCAGAGAGGATGTTGTTTTTATGGGCAGAGGCAACTCATTCCATTCTGAGGCTCCAGTACACAAGAAAGTACCTTTCCCAGCATTGCTCCTGAACCTGTATAAGCACACATCAGCAACACCTGATCTGGTGCTGTGATTGTGTGCATCCCTAACACGAGGAAAGTAATCACTTAGATATCTGGGCGCAGGACCATAAATACTCCTGTTAACCAAACCTAGTCTAATCTGGGACACCCTAGCCTAAACAGGCAGCCAGTTGAGTTCCTGAAAGCAGCTCCTGACTATGTGAGTAAGTGGACTCACCTTCAATACTACCCTAATCAGCTTATTCTGGGCTATCTGGAGCTTCCCCTTCATAAGTTTGGATAAGCCCCCAAACCAGGAAGTACTAGCATAGTCAAAATGGCATTGAATGAGGGCAGTAGCTAGCACTTTCATGGAGTCCTCATCAAGCAGCTTGGACTTTCTAGCCAAAAACTTAGTCCTGACATTAACCTTCCCTAGAACCTTATTGGCCATGCTCACACCTCCCAAGCTTCCATCAAGGATACATCCCAAGTAGCTAACAGAGGTTTAAGTAGACAGCACCTCACCCCCTAACTCCACTCTGATTTTAGAGGACCTACTCAATTTAGGTCTGGATGCAAAAATATTTGCTTCAGTTTTCCCTAAGTGCAGAAATAGCTTAATATCTCCAAGCCATTTTCTAATGGTTAGTAAGCTCTGTGCTAAATATGCTCTCCAACATAGTTTTAATTTTGTGAGACACCAGAAGTGTAGTCATCCGCATAAAGAAAAAGACGGCAAGAACAAGCATCTTTCATATCATTAATATACAATTAAAACAGCAGAGGCCCAAGCACACTCCCCTGCGGAACGCCACAAGTCATTGGTTTTGCCTGAGACAGTGAACCGTTAACCTCTATTACTTGCTCCCTTCCTGATAAATAGGACTTTACCCAGCCTAGAGGGATACTGTTTAACCCCAGTGCCTCCAGTTTGGAGATGAGGAGACAGTGGTTAACTGTATCAAAGGCCTTCTGTAGGTCAAGCAGTACCATTCCACACAGATTTCCCTCATCAATCTCTTTCCTGATGAAGCCAGTTAAGTAAAGTAGACATGAATCAGTGGAGTATGTTTTTCTTAAACCCGACAGAAAATCATACCTTTTTTTGTTAAAATATTCACACATTTGCTCATGTACAACTCTCTCCAGGATCTCTGATGTTACACAGAGGATAGATACAGGCCTATAATTCCCAGGGTCAGACTTTATATCATTCTTATACAGAGGTATATAACTTTATAGGATTAAAAAGTACAACTTTGCGTCCTGTGTGTCTGCGCATGCGTGTGTGGTCTCACCGACGAGGAGGAACAGTGGGTTGAACAGGTCAAACTTGAGCATCTTCTTGACGTTGGAAACGAAGGGGTCTGAAGGGTTGTTCAGAGAGTCAATGTCCACACTGAAGGCTGTGCTGGTGACCACGTCCATACTGTAGGGCCCAAAGAACCTGCAACACAACCACAATTACACACCACACAGCTACTGACCTCACAACTACTGACCACAACTACTGACCACACAACTACTGACCACAACCACACAACTACTGACCACACAACTACTGACCACACAACTACTGACCACAACCAAACAGTTACTGACCAAACAACAACTGACCACAACCACAAAACTAGTGACCACAATCACTCAACTATAGACCACAACCACACAGTTACTGACCACAACTACTGACCTCAACTACTGAACACAACTACTGACCACAACTACTGACCACAACCACACAACTACTGACCACAACCACACAACTACTGACCACACATCTACTGACCACACAACAACAGTGGCAAGACAAAGTATGTGAACCCTTTGGAATTACCTGTATTTCTGAATAAATTTGTTATAAAATTTGATCTGATTTTCATCTTAGTCACAACAGTAGACAAACACAGTGTGCTTAAACTAATAACACAAATTATTGTATTTTTCTTGTCTATATTGTATACATCATTTAAACATTCACAGTGTAGTTTGGAAAAAGTATGTGAACCCCGAGGCTAATGACTTTTCCAAATGCTAATTGGAGTCAGGAGTCAGCTAACCTGGAGTCCAATCAATGAGACGAGATTGGAGATGTTGGTTAGAGCTGCCCTGCCCTATAAAAAACACTCACAAAACCTGAGTTTCCTATTCACAAGAAGCATTGCCTGATGTGAACCATGCCTCGAACAGAAGAGGTCTCAGAAGACCTAAGATTAAGAATTGTTGACTTGCATAAAGCTTGAAAGGGTTACAAAAGTATCTCTAAAAGCCTTGATGTTCATCAGTCCACGGTAAGACAAATTGTCTATAAATGGAGAAAGTTCAGCACTGTTGCTACTCTCCCTAGGAGTGGCCATCCTGCAAAGATGACTGCAAGAGCACAGTGCAGAATGCTCAATGAGGTTAAGAAGAATCCTAGAGTGTCAGCTAAAGACTTACAGAAACCTCCGGAACATGCTAACATCTCTGTTGATGAGTCTACAATACGTAAAACAATAAACAAGAATAATGTTCATGGGAGGACACCACAGAAGAAGCCAATGCTGTCCAAAAAAAACAATTTCTGCACGTCTGAAGTTCGCAAAAGTGCACCTGGATGTTCCACAGCGCTACCGGCAAAATATTTTGTGGACAGATGAAACTACAGTTGAGTTGTTTGGAAGGAACACACAACACTGTGTGTGGAGAAATAAAGGCACAGCACACCAACATAAAAATCTCTTCCCAACTGTAAAGTATGGTGGAGGGAGCATCATTGTTTGGGGCTGCTTTCCTGTCTCAGGGCCTGGACAGCTTGCTATCATCAACGGAAAAATGTATTTCCAAGTTTATCAATACTTTTTGCAGGAGAATGGAAGGCTATCTGTCCGCCAATTGAAGCTCAACAGAAGTTGGGTGATGCAATAGGACAACGACCCAAAACACAGAAGTAAATCAACAACAGAATGGCTTCAAGAGAAGAAAATACTCCTTCTGGAGTGGCCCAGTCAGAGTCCTGACCTCAACCCGATTAAGATGCTGTGGCAGGACCTCAAGAGAGCGGTTCACACCAGACTTCACAAGAATATTGCTGAACTGAGACAGTTTTGTAAAGAGGAATGGTCCAAAATTCCTCCTGATCATTGTGCAGGTCTGATCCACAACTACAGAAATCGTTTGGTTGAGGTTATTGCTGCCAAAGGAGGGTCAACCAGTTATTAAATCCAAGGGTTCACATACCTCTTCCACCCTGCACTGTGAATGTTTACACGGTGTGTTCAATAAAGACATAAAAACGTATAATTGTTTGTGTGTTATTAGTTTAAGCACACTTTGTCTTGTTGTGACTTAGATGAAGATCAGATCAAATTTGATGACCATTTATGCAGAAATCCAGGGAATTCCAAAGTGTTCACATACTTTTTCTTGCCACTGTATGTATATATATATATATATATTTATATGTTTTAATATATATATGTATGTATGTGTATTACAATTAAGACTCAGAGGTGTAAGGTGAAATGTCAGAGGTTAGAGGTCAGGACTCACTCCTTCACTTCGATGGTCTGGTCTTTATCTGCCTGCTTCTTCATTCCGCTCAGCAGGTTAGAAGAGTGCTGCTTCATGATACCAAACATCTATATATATATATAGAGAGAGAGAGACAGAGAGAGAGAGAGAAAGAGGTTAGCAGAGTGCTGCTTCATGATTAGGGTTGAATGGCCGAGAGTTACCGCACAAAACCACTTCCTTTTCCTGGGATAAATAACTAAGAGACACCAGTAAATTATGCTCCTTAGCTCTTGGATTCCCATTCAGGAAAAGCTAGACTAGAATAGCTTGCTGGACATTATTGTTGTTACATTTCCTATACAAATAGACTAATCGAAGAGGGATGCAAGCTCTTGTTTGCTGAATGTTAAATAGAGCAGCCAATAGAAATCACGGGTAGTTTGAAAGAGTGAACGCACAATGGTGGTAAGCTGTAGCAGTTATTTATTCAGACCCATAACCATTCAGATGGTGGTAAACTATAGCAGTTATTAATTCAGACCCATAACCATTCAGATGGTGGTAGACTATAACAGTTATTTATTCAGACCCATAACCATTCAGATGGTGGTAAACTATAACAGTTATTAATTCAGACCCATAACCATTCAGATGGTGGTAAGCTGTAGCAGTTATTTATTCAGACCCATAACCATTCAGATGGTGGTAGACTATAGCAGTTATTTATTCAGACCCATAACCATTCAGATGGTGGTAGACTATAGCAGTTATTTATTCAGACCCATAACCATTCAGATGGCGGTAAACTATAACAGTTATTTATTCAGACCCATAACCATTCAGATGGCGGTAAACTATAAAGGTTATTTATTCAGACCCATAACCATTCAGACCCATAACCATTCAGATGGTGGTAAACTATAGCAGTTATTAATTCAGACCCATAACCATTCAGACCCATAACCATTCAGATGGTGGTAAACTATAGCAGTTATTTATTCAGACCCATAACCATTCAGACCCATAACCATTCAGACCCATAACCATTCAGATGGTGGTAAACTATAGCAGTTATTTATTCAGACCCATAACCATTCAGATGGCGGTAAACTATAGCAGTTATTAATTCAGACCCATAACCATTCAGATGGCGGTAAACTATAGCAGTTATTAATTCAGACCCATAACCATTCAGATGGCGGTAAACTATAGCAGTTATTTATTCAGACCCATAACCATTCAGATGGTGGTAAACTATAGCAGTTATTTATTCAGACCCATAACCATTCAGATGGTGGTAGACTATAGCAGTTATTAATTCAGACCCATAACCATTCAGATGGTGGTAAACTATAGCAGTTATTTATTCAGACCCATAACCATTCAGATGGCGGTAAACTATAACAGTTATTTATTCAGACCCATATAACCATTAAATCTTCGTGAAGAGAAGTGAAAGCCATCTGCATCTAATAGTCCTATATTATTACATTTACATTTAAGTCATTATGATTCAAGCATTTCATTAGAATGAAGAACATAGGGGTCCTGGGTGGTGCAGCGGTCAAAAGCACTGCACAGCCTGTGTCACAACCGGCCTTGACCGTGAACCCTATAGGATGGCACACAATTGGCCTATCGTGCTCTAGCGACTTCTTGTGACAAGGCCGGGCGCCTGCAAACTGACTCGGGTTATCAGTCGAACGAAGTTTCACATTAGTAATGCTGACATCCAGGTAAAACAGGAAGTAGGTGGTCAGGCGGGTCATGTTTCAGAGGACGCATGACTCCACCTTTGAATAATAATGTAAATAAGGTATCTATAATAAGTTTATAAAGAGTTTATAACAAGCTATAATGAGTTATATAGAGTTTATAACAAGCTATAATGAGTTATATAGAGTTATAACAAGTTATAAAGTGTTTATAACATGTTGATAAAACATAGAAAGGGAGAGATGGAGGGATGGTTCTACCTCTTTTAGTCGTCCAGAGGTAAAGGAAGGTGAGAGGACACTGCGGATCCGTCTCCATGTATCGTCCTCGGCGACGGACAACGCATCAAATAGCTCGCCGTTCAGATGGAAGTTCTAAAACATGGAGGACAGTTGTATTAAATATCAAACAGCTCGCCGTTCAGAATTAATTTCTGAAACACAAAAAAAGGAATTAATAATATCAGTAATAATGTTAGGATTATTATTATTGAGATTATTATTAGGGGATGTGTGTGTGTGTGTGTGTGTGTGTGTGTGTGTGTGTGTGTGTGTGTGTGTGTGTGTGTGTGTGTCTCACCCTGCGGTTGGTGAAGATGTTGTAACACTCTTTAATCAGGACGGTCTTGATCATGCTTTTGTCCATGATACACAGAACAGGCTGCCTCCCATCATAGATCCTTCACAGAGGAGAAACACACCTGGCTTTAATCACTATATATACACCTACATGGTACACAGAACAGGCTGCCTCCCATCATAGATCCTTCACAAATATAACTATGGTCATTATGGCCAAACAGTTCTATTTTAGTTTCATCAGACCAGAGGACATTTCTCCAGAAAGTACAAACTTTGTTCCCATGTGCAGTTGCAAACCGTAGTCTGGCTTTTTTATGGCGGTTTTGGAGCAGTGGCTTCTTCCTTGCTGAGCGGCCTTTCAGGTTATGTCGATATAGGACTCGTTTTGCTGTGGATTTCCTCCAGCATACTCACAAGGTCCTTTGCTGTTGTTCTGGGATTGATTTGCACTTTTCACACGAAAGTACGTTCATCTCTAGGAGACAGAACGCGTCTCCTTCCAGAGCGGTATGACGGCTGCATGGTCCCATGGTATTTATACTTGCGTACTATTGTTTGTACAGATGAACATGGTACCTTCAGGCATTTGGAAATTACTCCTAAGGATAAACCAGACTTGTGGAGGTCTACAATATTTCTTTTGATGTCTTGGCTGATTTCTTTTGATTTTCCCATGACGTCAGGCAAAGAGGCACTGAGTTTGAAGGTAGACCTTGAAATACATCCACAGGTACACCTCCATTTGACTCAAATGATGTCAATTAGCCTATCAGAAGCTTCTAAAGCCATGACATCATTTTATGGAATATTCCAAGCTGTAAAGGCACAGTCAACTTAGTGTATGTAAACTTCTGACCCACTGAAATTGTGATACAGTGAATTATAAGTGAAAAAATCTGTCTGTAAACAACTGTGAAAAAATCTGTCTGTAAACAACTGTTGGAAACATGCACAAAGTAGATGTCCTAACCGACTTGCCAAAACTATAGTTTGTAAACAAGAAATTTGTGGAGTTGTTGAAAAACAAGTTTTAATGACTCCAACCTAAGTGTATGTAAACTTCCGACTTCAACTGTAGATCCTTCACAGAGGAGAAACACACACCTAGCTTTAACCACTATATATACACCTACATGGTACACAGAACAGACTGCCTCCCATCATAGATCCTTCACAGAGGAGAAACACACCTGGCTTTAACCACTATATATACACCTACATGGTACACAGAACAGACTGCCTCCCATCATAGATCCTTCACAGAGGCATTTTGTTAAATTACAGCCCTATTCTAATATTGATTAAATACATTTTAAAAACTCATAAATCTACACACAATACCGCATAACGAGAAGCGAAAACGGCTTTTAACCTTATTTACATAAGTATTCAGACCCTTTGCTATGCGACTCCAAATTGAGCTCAAGTGCATTCTGTTTCCATTGATCTACAACTTGATTGGAGTCCACCTGTGGTAAATTCAATTGATTGGACATGATTTGGAAAAGCACACACCTGTCTATATAAGGTCCCACAGTTGACAGTGCACGTCAGAGCAAAAACCAAGTGATGAGGTTGAAGGAATTGTCCGTAGAGCTCCGAAACAGGATTGTGTCGAGGCAAAGATCTGGGGAATGGCACCAAAACATGTCTGCAGCATTGAAGGTCCCCGAGAACACAGTGGCCTCCATCATTCTTAAATGGAAGAAGTTTCGAACCACCAAGACTCTTCCTAGAGCTGGCCGTCCGGCCAAACTGAGCAATGGGGGGAGAAGGGCTTTAGTCAGGGAGGTGACCAAGAACCCGATGGTCACTCTGACAGAGTTCTAGGGTTCCTCTGTGGAGATGGGAGAACCTTCAAGAAGGACAACCATCTCTGCAGCCCACCATCCATCAAGCCTTTTATGGTAGAGTGGCCAATCGAACATCTCTGGAGAGACCTGAAAATAGCTGTGCAGCGACGCTCCCCATTGAACCTGACAGAGCTTGAGAGGATCTGCAGAGAAGAATGGGAGAAACTCCCCAAATACAGGTGTGCCAAGCTTATAGCATCATACCCAAGAAGACTTGAGGCTGTAATTGCTGCCAAAAGTGCATCAACAAAGTACTGAGTAAAGGGTCTGAATACTGATAGTGTAAATGTGATATTTCTGGGGGGGTTTTATACATTTGCAAAAATGTATAAAAATCTGTTTTTGCTTTGTCATTATGGGGTATTGTGAGTAGATTGATGAGAGGGGAAAACGATTTAATCCATTTTAGTATAAGGCTGTAACATAACAAAATGTGGAAAAAGTGAAGGGGTCTGAATACTTTCCGAATGCACTACATACACCTACATGGTACACAGAACAGACTGCCTCCCATCATAGATCCTTCACAGAGGAGAAACACATGGTTGGGGAGTAACGGATTACATGTAAGGGATCTTTTTTTAAACGTTAACTGTAATCTGTTACATTAACAGCAAAAAAATATTGTAATCAGATTACAGATATTTTTGAAAAACTAGATGATTACTTTGAGGATTACTTTAAATTCAGAAAAGATGTTTGTGAAAAAATATCTTTGACACTTCTCTGTTTTCTCAATGACATTCAAATCAGCATTGAAAAGAGCCGCAAGTTTAAGTTTGTTTAATCCTATTATTATATATAGTAGTGTTAGGTTCTGATTTCTTGACTTATGAAATCATGAAATATACTTATTCCTGTCACTGAGGGAGAGAGGGGAATTTATCATGTTTACATTATGTCAGGATATGTTATTGTCATGGATCCTATGAGAGGAGGATAAGACAACATAACAGCCGTGAGTCGGGGAGGAGTGAGCACCTTGAGGCAGAGGTCAGGTCAGATGAAGAACAGGAATCACTAAGGTTCTGTATTGGCTGTTCAGATGTGTAGGAGGAGACTCAGCGTAGGAGAAAGGGTTAAACATCAGTGTTTGTGTGAATATGTATTTTGTCTGATGCAGCTGTATTGACGCTAATGAGCGAATAAACTTGATTTAAGCTTTACTAATCATCCGTGAGTTTTACTGGGTTCATTTAGAACCTAACAGTAGAAAGTGATATGTTAGAAGAAGCCTACATAACCAACCCAGGAAGTAAAATGTATTGCCTCTTAATAAAGGGAAAGTCATCTAAAAGTAACTGAATGTAATCAGATTACGTTACTGAGTTTGGGGTAATGTTGGACAGGTAAAACTAGTAACTGTAACGGATTACATTTAGAAAGTAACCTACCCAACACTGGAAACCCACACATTTATTAACCACCTCTTATAAAATTACATAGAAAACATTATTCTGGTTTTGGTTGGCATTACTAATACTATTCCTCATGGTCACATGACAACTTGAGCAGGTGATGAATTGTAAGGAAAGAGGATATTCCAGTTGTGAGTCATCCTAGTACGGCACAGCCAACTGAACTCACCCCCAGATTCTCCCGTACTTCTGAAAGCACTCTGTGTCAAAGTTAGTGAAACCCTGCAGAGAGAGATAGAAAAAAAGAAACTGCTGATTCATGCCTGGCCATGCCCTAGGAGATCATGTAGGTGTGTCTTACACCTGAACAGAGAACACACCTGAAACAGGTGAGGGTTGAGGAGGGTTTGTTATTTTCTATGGTACCCAGGGTCAAGCAACACTTCTAGACTGATCATGTCTCATATTACCTTGTATTTATCTATTGTTAAAACAACCGGCTAGTCCTCTTTTTCCTTCTCAATGTATTATTTTACATGGGAGAAAACTAACACTATTGTTTAAAATATGAGAGAGATGTTTATTCTGAATGGGTACTAACCTTTTTATACTCCATCATTGTGCCAAAGTAAGGTAGGGGTTTGGGACCAGGGACACCCATCTTAGTGAAAACACCATAGGGCCAGTACCCATACCTGTACACACAAGTTAACTAGTAATATGTTCTAGAGAAGTATACAAAATATTTATCTTATCTTGCATTGTTGGAAAATGACCCGTAAGTAAGCATTTCACTGTTAGTCTACACCGGTTAACTACGATAAATGTGACAAATAACATTTGATTTGATGTAAGTCCTTACACTACTATTAGGGTGATGAGGAGGGCCAGGAGGGTCCAGGTCTCAGCGGAGAAGTATGGCAGAAAACTCATAATCTTTCCTCTGGTTTGGCTCACTGCCGCTTCTGAAAACAAAGGTTCCGATTTCTCTCAGGTTCGTTTGAGTTCACTTGGCCAATGGTCTGACAGGTTTTGAGTCTGTCCGGTTCTAGTGTGGTTCTTCTGTGCACGCGGCAGATCTGAACTACCGACCGTTGCTCTTCTCCGTACTCTGTTTGAGACCGTGCAGGTTACAAGTGGTTATTGTATCCCGTCGGAAAGCACATGTGTGATGGTAGCTAGAATAAGGATGAGCCACAATGGAATTTGCGGTTCGACTTCAAAATAAAAGTCCCATACTGTAACTGATGCAAACGGATAAAAATAGTGGATATAATGCCATATTTGGACAAGATAATGCTGAACAGGGTTAGAATGTTGTTATATGAATTAAACAAAAGACAATATGTAGTTCATTTGACACAAAAAATAGTTGAAGTCGCACTCTGGCTGTATTATAATTGATTTGGGACATACTTCTATTTTACTGTACAGCGTTACCTCTGGATCTTGGGTCCATGAAATGTGAAGAGTTTACACAAGTATTAGCATCGTAGCTCTTATTGCAGGACTTTAACTGTGGGAAATCACCTCACAATTCCATAAGTTTATTTTAAAAAGAATAACATTTAACCTTTATTTACCTAGGTAAGTCAGTTAAGAACAAATTCTTATTTACAATGACGGCCTACCCCGGCCAAACCCAGACGATGCTGGGCCAATTGTGTGCCACCCTATGGGACTCCCAATCACGTCCGGATGTGATACAGCCCGCATTCAAATCAGGGACTTTAGTGACGCCTCTTGCACTGAGATGCAGTGCCTTAGACCGCTGTGCCACTCGGGAGCCCTGTACATTGCAATATGAATGTTCAATAGGCACTATAGGCTGAATTGTGAGGTGATTTCCCACAGTTAAAGTCCCGCAATAAGAGCTACAATGCTAATTTTTGTGTAAACTCATTCTAATTATAATCCGTGGGTGTCAATGACTAGGTTGGTAGCCCACGTCATGAACCCCAGATCCATAAGGCTGTACCCCATGTCATGAACCCCAGATCCATCAGGCTGGTACCCCACGTCATGATCCCAAGATCCATAAGGCTGGTACCCCATGTCATGAACCCCAGATCCATAAGGCTGGTACCCCATGTCATGAACCCCAGATCCATAAGGCTGTACACTGAAGGTATGTTGCAGTCCTGAAGACTATACATCTACAGTGCAATTTTATCAGATTTTATTTGGTGTCAAATTAACTAATTATTATCTTTTGTTGAATTTATATAACATTATTCCAACCTTGTTTTCGAATTATCTCGTCCAAATGTAGCATGATTCCATTTGTATCCGTTTGCATCAGTTTCAATTGGTAACTTTTATTTTGAAAACCGAACCACCGATTCTACTATTGTTGCTCAGGCAAATGTTGTTCACGACAAACACGCAATAAGGAGATAGGAGGGAGACTGTGTGAGAGGTCAATGCGAAGTAGTGATATTTATTCTCCCTTTTGTACTTGAACTATTTGCACATCATTACACCACTGTGTGTAGACATAATATGACATTTGAAATCTGGATGTGGAAAAGTGTTCATCTGGATATTTACTTTGGTCGAAAGGATGGTTAAAATCAAAAACACAATAACAAGCTAACTCACTTCCTCGTTACATTAGGAGACTCGCGTGCGCGCGCACACACACACACGTTAACTCCGCCTGACCCTCACAGCCACTCAGCTGTAATCGTCAGTCCTGGTGCCGTGCCAACAGTAACAACACAGCATTTTCCATACACAACAGTAAATCACAGATAGAGCAACGAGCCAGATGTTTCACCGGATAAATAAATCTGAAGCATCCGGTTGGTATTTCCACTCCCGCCAAATATGGTGATGAGCAGCCATGGCCGTCAGTGGGAGAAGACGGAGCGAGATTCTCATTGATGAAACATTTTATCTCAGTCGGTTTTCTGTTTCCCAAACTAGAATCTGTTGTCGACTTTAGCCTTTGCCAAAGTTACAAAAAAATGGGGTTGTTTAGGATGAGTGCAAGGGCGAATTGAGTCAATGCACATATTAACCTCACAGAGTAGGTGTTCCCTAACGGAAATCAAATCAAATTGTATTAGTCACATGCGCCCAATACAACAGGGGTAGACCTTACAGTGAAATGCTGATTTACGAGCCCCTAACCAACAACGCAGTTTCAAAATACACAGATAAGAATAAGAGATAAAAGTAACAAGTAATTAAAGAGCAGCAGTGAAATAACAATAGTGAGACTATATACAGGGGGTTACCGATACAGAGTCAATGTGCGGGGGCACCGGTTATTTGAGGTGGTATGTACATGACGGTAGAGTTATTCAAGTGACTATGCATAGATGATAACAGAGAGTAGCAGTGGTGTAAAGAGGGGTGAGAGGGTGGGGGGGGCACTGCAAATTGTCTGGGTAGCCATTTGACTAGATGTTCAGGAGTCTTATGGCTTAGGGTTAGAAGCTGTTTAGAAGCCTCTTGGACCTAGACTTGGCGCTCCGGTACCGCTTGCCATGCGGTAGCAGAGAGAACAGTCTATGACTAGGGTGGCTGGAGTCTTTGACAATTTTTAGGGCCTTCCTCTGACACTGCCTGGTATAGAGGTCCTGGATGGCAGGAAGCTTGGCCCCAGCGATGTACTGGGCCGTTCGCACTACCCTCTGTACTGCCTTGCGGTCAGAGGCTGAGCAGTTGCCATAAAAGGCAGTGATGCATCCAGTCAGGATGCTCTCGATGGTGCAGCTGTAGAACCTTTTGAGGATCTGAGGACCCATGCCAAATCTTTTCAGTGTCCTGAGGGGGAATAGGTTTTGTCGTGCCCTCTTCACGACTGTCTTGGTGTGCTTGGACCATGTTAGTTTGTTGATGATGTGGACACCAAGGAGTTTGAAGCTCTCAAACTGCTCCACTCCAGCCCCGGCTGTCACGGTCGTCGTAATGGATGGACCAAGGCGCAGCGGGTATGTGAATGCTCATTTTATTTAACACGAAACAAAACAAGAAAACGATGAACGGACGACAAACAGCCTTGTAGGCTCACACAGCAGTACAAAGAACAATCTCCCACAATCCCCAAAACAAACAAACTCCTAATTATAGGACCTTCAATCAGAGGCAACAATAACCAGCTGCCTCCAATTGAAGGCCCCAATCCCAAATACTAAACATAGAAATAAACACCCTAGAAACAGACATAGAACTGTACAACATAGAACTAAACCAAAAACCCCGGAAACATAAATAAAACGCCCCTCTACATAAACACACACTCAAAACCATATAAAACAAATACCCCCTGCCACGTCCTGACCAAACTATAATAACAAATAACCCCTTTACTGGTCAGGACGTGACACCGGCGATAAGAATGGGGGCGTGCTCGGTCCTCTTTTTCCTGTAGTCCACAAACATCTCCTTTGTCTTGATCACGTTGAGGGAGAGGTTGTTGTCCTGGCACCACACGGCCATGTCTCTGACCTCCTCCCTTTAGGCTGTCTCGTCGTTGATCAGGCCTACCACTGTTGTGTCATCAGCAAATGTAATGATGGTGTTGAAGTCATGCCTGGCCATGCAGCCTTGAGTGAACAGGGAGTACAGGAGGGGACTGAGCACGCACCCCTGAGGGGCCCCAGTGTTAAGGATCAGCATGGCGCATGTGTTGTTACCTACCCTTACCACCAGGGGGTGGCTCGTCAGCAAGTCCAGGATCCAGTTGCAGAGGTAGGTGTTTCGTCCCAGGGTCCTTAGCTTATTGATTTGAGGGCGCTATGGTGTTGAACCCTGAGCTGTAGTCAATGAATAGCACTCTCACGTAGGTGTTCCTTTTGTCCAGGTGGGAAAGGACGGTGTGGAGTGCAATGGAATTTGCATCATCTGTTGATCTTTTGGGGCGGTATGCGAATTGGAGTGGGTCTAGGGTTTCTGGGATGATGGTGTTGATGTGAGCCATGACCAGCCTTTCAAAGCACTTCATGGCAACAGACGTGAGTGCTATGGGTCAGTAGTCATTTAGGGAGGTTACCTTAGTGTTCTTGGGCACAGGGACTATGGTGGTCTGCTTAAACATGTTGGTATTACAGACTCGGACAGGGAGAGGTTGAAAATGTCAGTGAAGACACTTGCCAGTTGGTCAGCTCGTAGTACACGTTCTGGTAATCTGTTTGGCCCAGCGGCCTTGTGAAGGTCTTACTCACATCGGCTGTGGAGAGCGTGATCACACAGTCTTGTGGAACAGCTGGTGCTCTCATGCATGGTTCAGTGTTATTTGCCTCGACGCGAGCATAGAAGTAGTTTAGCTCGTCTGGTAGGCTTGTGTCACTGGGCAGCTCTCGGCTGTGCATCCCCTTGTAGTCTTTAATGGTTTGCAAGCCCTGCCACATCCGACGAGCGTCAGAGACGGTGTAGTATTGATGCTTTGCCTGTTTGATGGTTCCTCGGAGGGCAAAGCGGGATTTCCAATTATCTTCCGGGTTAGAGTCCCACTCCTTGAAAGCGGCAGCTCTAGCCTTTAGCTCAGTGCGGATGCTGACTGTAATCCATGTTTTCTGGTTGGGTTATGTACTTACGGTCACTGTGGGGACGACGTCATCGATGCACTGATTGATGAAGCCAGTGACTGATGTGGTGTCCTCCTAATGCCATCGGAAGAATCCCGGAACATATTCCAGTCTGTGCTAGCAAAACAGTCCTGTAGCTTGGCATTTGCTTCATCCGACAAATTTTCTGTTGACCGATTCACTGGTGCTTCCTGCTGTAAGTTTTCCTGCATTAAAGTCCCCAGCCACTAGGAGCGCCGCCTCTGGATGAGCGTTTTCCTGTTTGCTTATGGCAGTATACAGCTCATTGAGTGCAGTCTTAGTGTGCCAGCATCGGTTTGTGCTAGTAAATAGACAGCTACAAAGAATATAGATGAAAACTCTCTTGGTAAATAGTGTGGTCTACAGCTTATCATGAGATACTCTACCTCAGGCGAGCAAAACCTCAAGACTTCCTTAGATATCATGCACCGGCTGTTGTTTACAAATATACATAGACCACTACCCCTTGTCTTACCAGAGGCTCCTATTCTATCCTGTCAATACAGTGTATAACCCACCAGCTGTATGTTATTGTCATCGTTCAGCCACAACTCGGTTAAACATAAGATATTACAGTTTTGAATGTCCTATTGGTAGGATATACATGCTTGTAGTTTGTCCACTTTAATATCCGGCAATTATACATTGGCAAATCATACCGATGGCAAAGGCAAATTAGCCACTCGTCGCCGAATCCTCACAAGGCACCCCGATCTCCTTTCGCGATACCTCCGTATTTGTCTCCTACGAATGATGGGGATGAGGGTCTGTTCAAGTGTCTGGAGTAAGTAAATCCCTCTCGTCCAACTTATTAAAGAAAAATTATTCATCCAGTTCAAGGTGAGTAATCCTGATGTCCAGAGGCTCTTTTCGGTCACAAGAGACGGTAGCAGCGACATTATAAGTTACAAAACAACGTGAAATAGCACGGTTGGTTAAGAGCCCATAAAACGGCAGCCATACTCTCCGGAGCCATCATCACATAGCTAGTACTAGTAGCTAGCTAGTTAGTTATACCTAGCTAGTTAGTTATACCTAGCTAGTTAGTTATACCTAGCTAGTTAGTTATACCTAGCTAGTTAGTTATACCTAGCTAGTTAGTTATACCTAGCTAGTTAGATATACCTAGGTAGCTTACTTTTCTCCAAATTAATCTCATGGTGTGGGGGTTACCTTGTTGGGGAACACAGTATCTATCTCCTCCTGCAGTTTGGTCATGGTGTGGGGGTTACCTTGTTGGGGAATACAGTATCTATCTCCTCCTGCAGTTTGGTCATGGTGTGGGGGTTACCTTGTTGGGGAACACAGTATCTATCTCCTCCTGCAGTTTGGTCATGGTGTGGGGGTTACCTTGTTGGGGAACACAGTATCTATCTCCTCCTGCAGTTTGGTCATGGTGTGGGGGTTACCTTGTTGGGGAACACAGTATCTATCTCCTCCTGCAGTTTGGTCATGGTGTGGGGGTTACCTTGTTGGGGAACACAGTATCTATCTCCTCCTGCAGTTTGGTCATGGTGTGGGGGTTACCTTGTTGGGGAACACAGTATCTATCTCCTCCTGCAGTTTGGTCATGGTGTGGGGGTTACCTTGTTGGGGAACACAGTATCTATCTCCTTCTGCAGTTTGGTCATGGTGTGGGGGTTACCTTGTTGGGGAACACAGTATCTATCTCCTCCTGCAGTTTGGTCATGGTGTGGGGGTTACCTTGTTGGGGAATACAGTATCTATCTCCTCCTGCAGTTTGGTCATGGTGTGGGGGTTACCTTGTTGGGGAATACAGTATCTATCTCCTCCTGCAGTTTGGTCATGGTGTGGGGGTTACCTTGTTGGGGAACACAGTATCTATCTCCTCCTGCAGTTTGGTCATGGTGTGGGGGTTACCTTGTTGGGGAATACAGTATCTATCTCCTCCTGCAGTTTGGTCATGGTGTGGGGGTTACCTTGTTGGGGAACACAGTATCTATCTCCTCCTGCAGTTTGGTCATGGTGTGGGGGTTACCTTGTTGGGGAACACAGTATCTATCTCCTCCTGCAGTTTGGTCATGGTGTGGGGGTTACCTTGTTGGGGAACACAGTATCTATCTCCTCCTGCAGTTTGGTCATGGTGTGGGGGTTACCTTGTTGGGGAACACAGTATCTATCTCCTTCTGCAGTTTGGTCATGGTGTGGGGGTTACCTTGTTGGGGAACACAGTATCTATCTCCTCCTGCAGTTTGGTCATGGTGTGGGGGTTACCTTGTTGGGGAACACAGTATCTATCTCCTCCTGCAGTTTGGTCATGGTGTGGGGGTTACCTTGTTGGGGAACACAGTATCTATCTCCTCCTGCAGTTTGGTCATGGTGTGGGGGTTACCTTGTTGGGGAACACAGTATCTATCTCCTCCTGCAGTTTGGTCATGGTGTGGGGGTTACCTTGTTGGGGAACACAGTATCTATCTCCTCCTGCAGTTTGGTCATGGTGTGGGGGTTACCTTGTTGGGGAACACAGTATCTATCTCCTCCTGCAGTTTGGTCATGGTGTGGGGGTTACCTTGTTGGGGAACACAGTATCTATCTCCTCCTGCAGTTTGGTCATGGTGTGGGGGTTACCTTGTTGGGGAACACAGTATCTATCTCCTCCTGCAGTTTGGTCATGGTGTGGGGGATACCTTGTTGGGGAACACAGTATCTATCTCCTCCTGCAGTTTGGTCATGGTGTGGGGGATACCTTGTTGGGGAACACAGTATCTATCTCCTCCTGCAGTTTGGTCATGGTGTAGGGGTTACCTTGTTGGGGAACACAGTATCTATCTCCTCCTGCAGTTTGGTCATGGTGTGGGGGTTACCTTGTTGGGGAACACAGTATCTATCTCCTCCTGCAGTTTGGTCATGGTGTGGGGGATACCTTGTTGGGGAACACAGTATCTATCACCTCCTGCAGTTTGGTCATGGTGTGGGGGATACCTTGTTGGGGAACACAGTATCTATCTCCTCCTGCAGTTTGGTCATGGTGTGGGGGTTACCTTGTTGGGGAACACAGTATCTATCTCCTCCTGCAGTTTGGTCATGGTGTGGGGGTTACCTTGTTGGGGAACACAGTATCTATCTCCTCCTGCAGTTTGGTGATGGTGTGGGGGTTACCTTGTTGGGGAACACAGTATCTACCTCCTCCTGCAGTTTGGTCATGGTGTGGGGGTTACCTTGTTGGGGAACACAGTATCTATCTCCTCCTGCAGTTTGGTCATGGTGTGGGGGTTACCTTGTTGGGGAACACAGTATCTATCTCCTCCTGCAGTTTGGTCATGGTGTGGGGGTTACCTTGTTGGGGAACACAGTATCTATCTCCTCCTGCAGTTTGGTCATGGTGTGGGGGTTACCTTGTTGGGGAACACAGTATCTATCTCCTCCTGCAGTTTGGTCATGGTGTGGGGGTTACCTTGTTGGGGAACACAGTATCTATCTCCTCCTGCAGTTTGGTCATGGTGCGGGGGTTACCTTGTTGGGGAACACAGTATCTATCTCCTCCTGCAGTTTGGTCATGGTGTGGGGGTTACCTTGTTGGGGAACACAGTATCTATCACCTCCTGCAGTTTGATCATGGTGCGGGGGTTACCTTGTTGGGGAACACAGTATCTATCTCCTCCTGCAGTTTGGTCATGGTGTGGGGGTTACCTTGTTGGGGAACACAGTATCTATCACCTCCTGCAGTTTGATCATGGTGCGGGGGTTACCTTGTTGGGGAACACAGTATCTATCACCTCCTGCAGTTTGGTCATGGTGTGGGGGTTACCTTGTTGGGGAACACAGTATCTATCACCTCCTGCAGTTTGATCATGGTGCGGGGGTTACCTTGTTGGGGAACACAGTATCTATCTCCTCCTGCAGTTTGGTCATGGTGTGGGGGTTACCTTGTTGGGGAACACAGTATATATCTCCTCCTGCAGTTTGGTCATGGTGTGGGGGTTACCTTGTTGGGGAACACAGTATCTATCTCCTCCTGCAGTTTGGTCATGGTGTGGGGGTTACCTTGTTGGGGAACACAGTATCTATCACCTCCTGCAGTTTGATCATGGTGCGGGGGTTACCTTGTTGGGGAACACAGTATCTATCTCCTCCTGCAGTTTGGTGATGGTGTGGGGGTTACCTTGTTGGGGAACACAGTATCTACCTCCTCCTGCAGTTTGGTCATGGTGTGGGGGTTACCTTGTTGGGGAACACAGTATCTATCTCCTCCTGCAGTTTGGTCATGGTGTGGGGGATACCTTGTTGGGGAACACAGTATCTATCTCCTCCTGCAGTTTGGTCATGGTGTGGGGGTTACCTTGTTGGGGAACACAGTATCTATCTCCTCATGCAGTTTGTAACAATAGTTTGTAACAGGTTTATGTTTGTAACAGGTGTTTATAGTGTTTGTAACAGTAGTTTATAGGTGTGTGTTTGTAACAGTAGTTTATTGGTGTGTGTTTGTAACAGTAGTTAACAGGTGTGTTTGTAACAGTAGTTAACAGGTGTGTTTGTAACAGGTGTGTGTTTGTAACAGTAGTTTATTGGTGTGTGTTTGTAACAGTAGTTAACAGGTGTGTTTGTAACAGGTGTGTGTTTGTAACAGTAGTTTATAGGTGTGTGTTTGTATGCGTTGACTGATCAGATCAAATTACGACATAAAGAACCATTGTGTTGAACACTGTGTGATGTTTAACAGTGAGAATCGCAGAATGGTGAACTTACTAAATGACTAGAGTTGACTGTGTGATATTAGGTTGCTTCTTGTGTAGATATTTTCCGTCTGGATTTTAATGATTTGTAACAGCAGTTTCCAGGTGTGTGTTGGTAACAGGTGTGTGTTTGTAACAGTAGTTAACAGGTGTGTGTTTGTAACAGTAGTTTGCAGGTGTGTGTTTGTAACAGTAGTTTATTGGTGTGTGTTTGTAACAGGTGTGTGTTTGTAACAGTAGTTTACAGGTGTGTTTGTAACAGGTGTGTGTTTGTAACAGTAGTTTATAGGTGTGTGTTTGTAACAGTAGTTTACAGGTGTGTGTTTGTAACAGTAGTTTATATGTGTGTGTTTGTAACAGGTGTGTGTTTGTAACAGTAGTTTATAGGTGTGTGTTTGTAACAGTAGTTTACAGGTGTGTTTGTAACAGTAGTTTACAGATGTGTTTGTAACAGGTGTGTGTTTGTAACAGTAGTTTATTGGTGTGTGTTTGTAACAGTAGTTAACAGGTGTGTTTGAAACAGGTGTGTGATTGTAACAGTAGTTTATGGGTGTGTGTTTGTAACAATAGTTTCCAGGTGTTTTTATGTAACAGGTGTGTGTTTGTAACAGTAGTTTATAGGTGTGTTTGTAACAGGTGTGTGTTTGTAACAGTAGTTTATAGGTGTGTGTTTGTAACAGTAGTTAACAGGTGTGTTTGTAACAGGTGTGTGTTTGTAACAGTAGTTAACAGGTGTGTTTGTAACAGGTGTGTGTTTGTAACAGTAGTTAACAGGTGTGTTTGAAACAGGTGTGTGTTTGTAACAGTAGATTATTGGTGTGTGTTTGTAACAGTAGTTTACAGGTGTGTTTGAAACAGGTGTGTGTTTGTAACAGTAGTTTATTGGTGTATGTTTATAACAGTAGTTAACAGGTGTGTTTGTAACAGTAGTTAACAGGTGTGTTTGTAACAGGTGTGTGTTTGTAACAGTAGTTTATTGGCGTGTGTTTGTAACAGTAGTTAACAGGTGTGTTTGTAACAGGTGTGTGTTTGTAACAGTAGTTAACAGGTGTGTTTGTAACAGGTGTGTGTTTGTAACAGTAGTTTATTGGTGTGTGTTTGTAACAGTAGTTAACAGGTGTGTTTGTAACAGGTGTGTGTTTGTAACAGTAGTTAACAGGTGTGTTTGTAACAGGTGTGTGTTTGTAACAGTAGTTTATAGGTTTGTGTTTGTATGCGTTGACTGATCAGATCAAATGATGACATAAAGAACCATTGTGTTGAACACTGTGCGATGTTTAACAGTGAGAATCACAGAATGGTGAACTTACTAAATGACTAGAGTTGACTGTGTGATATTAGGTTGCTTCTTGTGTAGATATTTTCCGTCTGGATTTTAATGATTTGTAACAGTAGTTTCCAGGTGTGTGTTGGTAACAGGTGTGTGTTTGTAACAGTAGTTAACAGGTGTGTGTTTGTAACAGTAGTTTGCAGGTGTGTGTTTGTAACAGTAGTTTATTGGTGTGTGTTTGTAACAGGTGTGTGTTTGTAACAGTAGTTTATAGGTGTGTGTTTGTAACAGTAGTGTGTTTGTAGCAGTAGTTAACTGGTGTATGTTTGTAACAGTGGTTTACAGGTGTGTGTTTGTAATAGTAGTTTGTAGGTGTGTGTTTGTAACTGTAGTTTCCAGGTGTGTGTTTGTAACAGTGGTTTACAGGTGTGTGTTTGTAATAGTAGTTTATAGATGTGTGTTGGTAACAGTAGTTTCCAGGTTTGTGTTTGTATCAGTAATTCACAGGTGTGTGTTTGTATCAGTAGTTTACAGGTGTGTGTTTGTAACAGTAGTTTACAGGTGTGTTTTTGTATCAGTAATTTACAGGTGTGTATTTGTATCAGTAATTTACAGGTGTGTGTTTGTATCAGTTGTTTACAGGTGTGTGTTTGTAACAATAGTTTCCAGGTGTTTGTTTGTAACAGTTGTTTACAGGTGTGTGTTTGTAACAATAGTTTCCAGGTGTTTGTTTGTAACAGTTGTTTACAGGTGTGTATTTGTAACAATAGTTTACAGGTGTGTGTTTGTAACAGTAGTTTACAAGTGTGTATTGCAGTTGCCTTTAGTCTGCTCCTATCCTGTCTTTGTGTTGCTGCCTTTCTGAGAGTCGATCATCAGCTTTAAGGAATCCCCCCGACTCTGGAAGCAGAAAGAAATTCGGTCAATTACGTCCAATCACAACCAACACAATCAGATTCTACTGGATCTGGTCCAATCACAACCAACACAAACAAATTCTACGGGATGCAGTCTGTCTGACCAAAAGATTTAGCGTTTATATATATATATATATATATATATATATATATGAATATTTGAGTGCCATTAAGTGCCAAAATGGCATTTCCATTGTATTTACATAGGTTGTGTATAGGTTATAGATGTTATTTATTCATCTTCGCTTTCATTTTTTCTACACTCTGTGAACATACCGTGAGAGTGGTGTCAGGGCGTTCAGCCCTGATCTTGTTGTAGATCTGAAGAAGTCTGTCGTCTTTTCAGGGTAGAAGGAGAAACTAAGGACCTGGAATACAAGGAAGAGGAACGGAAACCACCCTGGATGTAGGTACCCGGGGCCCCAAATCCATTAGTGTGGCCCTCCACTCAGCTGTCTATCTATTCATTCAGGGGAAGTACTGGGAGATGAACGAGATGAAAACACCCCTGGCGTTGACACGGCAGCCCTGGTGTTGACACGGCAATGGAAACGAACACGTCTTCTGTCAGTAGAAGAAAAGGTTTTCAGAAATACAGAATACTCGGGAGTCGGGATCAACATTCAACGACACAAGTGTCAGTCTTTGTCCATGGTACACTACCTGACCAAAAGTAAAGTGACTGCTGGCCTCACAACTACTGACTACGCAACTACCAACCACATAACTACTGACTACAGACCGCAAACACACAACTACCGCTGACAAACACACATCTACTGACCACACAACTACTGACCGAGCAACTACTGGCCGCAAACACACAACTACCGACCGCAAACATACAACTACCGACCGCAACCACGCAGCTACCGACCACAACTACTGACCACAACTACTGACCGCACAACCACCGATCATACAACCATTGACCACAATCACACAACCACTGACCACACCTACTGACCACACCTGCCGACTACACAACTACCGACCACAACTACTGACCACACAACTACTGACATCAACTACTAACCACACCAACTGCCCACACGTACTGACCACACCTACTGAAAACACCCACCGACTACACCTACTGATCACACCTACCGACCACACCTACTGACTACAACCACACAACTACTGACCAAACATCTAGTGACCACACAACTACTGACCACAATCACACAACTACCAACCACTCAACTACTGACCACAACAACTGACCCCACAGCTACTGACCTAACACCTACTGACCACACAACTACTGACCAAACAACTGCCGGCCACAATTACCACAACGACTGACAGCAACTACTGACCACACAACCACTGACTGCAACTACTGACCATGCAACTACTGACCACACAACTACTGACCACAACTACTGACCACACAACTACTGACCACAACTACGGACCACAACTACTGGCCTCAACTACTGACCGCGCAACAACTAACCACACAATCGCTGGCCAAACAACTACTGACTATGCAACTACCGACCACAACTACTGACCAGAACTACTGACCACACAACCACTGACCACAATCACACAACTACTGACCACACCTACCAACCTCAACTACTGACCACACAACTACTGACCACACAACTACTGACCACACAACCACTGACAACAATCACACAACTACCAACCACAAACACACAACTACCGACCACAACCACTGACCACAATCACACAACTACCGACCACAACTACCGACCACAACTACCAACCACAAACACACAACTACTGCCCACAACCACTGACTGCAACCACTGACCGCACAACTACCAACCACAACTACCGACCACAACTACTGACCACACAACTACTGACCACACAACTACTGACCACACAACTACCAACCACAACTACCGACCACAACTACTGACCACACAACTACTGATCACACAACCACTGACCACAATCACACAACTACTGACCACAACTACTGACCTCAACTACTGTCCACAACTACTGACCGCAACTACTGACCACACAACTACTGATCACACAACCACTGACCACAATCACACAACTACTGACCACACCTACTGACCTCAACTACTGACCGCACAACTACTGACCACACAACTACTGACTACACAACTACTGACCGCAACTACTGACCTAAACTACTGATCACACAACCACTGACCACAATCACACAGCTACTGACCACAACTACTGACCTCAACTACTGATCACACAACCACTGACCACAATCACACAACTACTGTCCACAATTACTGACCGCAACTACTGACCACACAACTACTGATCACACAACTACTGACCACAATCACACAACTACTGACCACACCTACTGACCTCAACTACTGACTGCACAACTACTGACCACACACCTACCGACTACACAACTACTGACCGCAACTACTGACCACACAACTACTGACTGCAAACACACAACTACCAACCGCAAACACACAACTACCGACCGCAACTACTGACCGCAAGGACTGACCGCAACTACCGACCACACAACCACCGACCACACAACCACCGACCACACAACTACTGACCGCAACCACTGTCCGCAACTACTGACCACACACCATCCGGTGAAACATCTGGCTCGTTGTTCGATCTGTGATTGACTCTTGTGAGTGGAAAATGCTGTGTTGTTACTGTTGGCACGGCACCAGGACTGACGATTACAGCTGAGTGGCTGTGAGGGTCAGGCGGCGTTAACGTGTGTGTGTGCGCATGAGATTGAGAAAGAAAGAGTGCATTTACTGCGGTGAGTCTCGTAATGTAACGAGGAAGTGAGTTGGCTAGTTATTGTGTTTTTTATTTTAACCGTCCTTTCGACCAAAGTAAATATCCATATGAACACTTTCCCACATGGCTTCCATCTTCAGGCAATAAAGAAATGACCTCATAACTCTCTTGTAATCAAAGTTATCTCATCTCTCTGCCAGGGGCCTAGTTGCAAAACATTTAATAAACGGAAGCAAACTGAACGAAACGTGGAGGGACCTACCTGTATTTATCCAATATTAACTCAAATTTTGCTCCGTTTGCTTCCATTTAGTTCTTAAACGTTACACGGTTTCCATAATGAATGTGCCCCTGCTCTCTCTTGTCAATCATTCACCAATTTAAATTAAATTTAAGGGGCTTTAATGGCATGGGAAACATATTTTTACATTGCCAAAGCAAGTGAAATAGATAATTAACACAAGTGAAATCAACAATACAAACATTTCAAATGTCATATTATGTCTACACAGTGTTGTAATGAAGTGCAAATAGTTAAAGTACAAAAGGGAAAATCAATCTCCCTGCTTCGCTTTCACCTCTCACACAGTCTCCCTCCTATCTCTTTATTGCAGTGTGTCGTGAACAACATTTGCCTGAGCAACAATACTAGAATCGGTGGTTCGGTTTTCAATATAAAAGTTACCCATTGAAACTGATGCAAACGGATACAAATGGAATCATGCTACAATTGGACGAGATAATTCGAAACAAGGTTGGAATATTGTTATATACATTTAAAAAAAGACAATAATTTGATAATTTGATGCCCCCCAAAAAATCTGTTGAAATTGCACTGTGGGTGTTACTCTTCAGGACTGCAACATACCTTCAATGTACAGCCTTATGGATCTGGGGTTCATGACATGGGGTACCAGCCTTATGGATCTGGGGTTCATGACATGGGGTACAGCCTTATGGATCTGGGGTTCATGACATGGGGTACCAGCCTTATGGATCTGGGGTTCATGACATGGGGTACCAGCCTAGTTATTGACACCCACAGATTACAATTCTAGAGTTTACACAAATATTACAATCGCAGCTCTTATTGCGGCACTTTAACTGTGGGAAATCACCTCACAATTCAGCCTATAATGCCTGTTGAACATTCAAATTGCAATGTACAGGGCTCCCGAGTGGCGCAGCGGTCTAAGGCACTGCATCTCTATGCAAGAGGTGTCACTACAGGCCCTGGTTCGAATGCAGGCTATATCACATCAGGTCGTGGTTGGGAGTCCCATAGGGCGGCGCACAATTGGCCCAGCATCGTCTGGGTTTGGCTGGAGTAGGCTGTAATTGTAAATAAGAATTTGTTCTTAACTGACATGCCTAATTAAATAAAGGTTAAATGTTATTATTTTTTAAATAAACTTATGGAATTGTGAGGTGATTTCCCACAGTTAAAGTCCTGCAATAAGAGCTACGATGCTAATACTTGTGTAAACTCTTCACATTTCATGGACCCAAGATCCAGAGGTAACGCTGTACAGTAAAATAGAAGTATGGCCCAAAGCAATTATAATACAGCCACAGTGCAACTTCAACTATTTTTTGTGTTAAATTAACTACTTATTGTGTTTTTTTAAAATTCATATAACAACATTCTAACCTTGTTTAGCATTATCTTGTCCAAATATGGCATTATTACATTATTTTTATCCGTTTGCATCAGTTTTAGTATGGGATTCTTATTTTGAAGTCGAACCGCAAATTCCATTGTGGCTCATCATTATTCTAGCTAGCATCACACATGTGCTTTTCCGACGGGATAAAATAATAACTTGTAACCTGCACGGTCTCAAACAGAGTACGGAGAAGAGCAATGGTCGGTAGTTGAGATCTGCCGCGTGCACAGAAGAACCACACTAGAACCGGACAGAAAAAAACAACTCAAAACCTGTCAGACCATTAGACAAGTGAACTCAAACGAACCTGAGAGAAAACGGAGCCTTTGTTTTCAGAAGCACCAGGGAACCAAACCAGAGGAAAGATGATGAGTTTTCTGCCATACTTCTCCGCTGAGACCTGGACCCTCCTGGCCCTCCTCATCACCCTAATAGTAGTGTAAGGTCTTACATCAAATCAAATGTTATTTGTCACATTTATCGTAGTTAACCGGTGTAGACTAGCAGTGAAATGCTTAGTTAGGGGTCCTTTTCCAACAATGCAAGATAAGATAAATATTTTGTATACTTCTCTAGAACATATTACTAGTTAACTTGTGTGTACAGGTATGGGTACTGGCCCTATGGTGTTTTCACAAAGATGGGTGTCCCTGGTCCCAAACCCCTACCTTACATTGGCACAATGATGGAGTATAAAAAGGTTAGTACCCATTCAGAATAAACATCTCTCTCATATTTTAAACAATAGTGTTATTTTTCTCCCCATGTAAAATAATACATTGAGAAGGAAAAAGAGAACTAGCAGGTTGTTTGAACAATAGATAAATACAAGGTAATATGAGACATGATCAGTGTAGAACATTTACATTTACATATAAGTCATTTAGCAGACGCTCTTATCCAGAGCGAATTACAAATTGGTGCATTCACCTTATGATATCCAGTGGAACAACCACTTTACAATAGTACATCTATATCTTTTAAGGGGGGGGGGGTTTAGAAAATCAGTGTAGAAGTTGTGTTGCTTGACCCTGGGGACCATAGAAAATAACAAACCCTCCTCAACCCTCACCTGTTTCAGGTGTGTTCTCTGTTCAGGTGTAAGACACACCTACATGACCTCCTAGGACATGAATCAGCAGTTTCTCATTTTCTATCTCTCTCTCTCTTTCGCTCTCTCTCTCTCTCTTTCTCTGTCTTTCTCGCTACAGGGCATGACAAACTTTGACACAGAGTGCTTTCAGAAGTACGGGAGAATCTGGGGGTGAGTTCAGTTGGCTGTACCGTACTAGGATGACTCACAACTGTAATATGCTCTTTCCTTACAATTCATCACCTGCTCGAGCTGTCATGTGACCATGAGGAATAGTATTAGTAATGTCAACCAAAACCAGAATAATGTTTTCTATGTAATTTTATAAGAGGTGGTTAATAAATGTGTGGGTTTCCAGTGTTGGGTAGGTTACTTTCTAAATGTAATCCGTTACAGTTACTAGTTTTACCTGTCCAACATTACCCCAAACTCAGTAACGTAATCTGATTACATTCAGTTACTTTAGATGACTTTCCCTTTAAGAGGCAATACATTTTACTTCCTGGGTTGGTTATGTAGGCTTCTTCTAACATATCACTTTCTACTGTTAGGTTCTAAATGAACCTAGTAAAACTCACGGATGATTAGTAAAGCTTAAATCAAGTTTATTCGCCCATTAAGGTCAATACAGCTGCATCAGACAAAAGACATATTCACATAAGCACTGATATTTAACCCTTTCTCCTACGCTGAGTCTCCTCCTACACATCTGAACAGCCAATACAGCCAATACAACCCTGTGTGTTTCTCCTCTGTGAAGGATCTATGATGGGAGGCAGTCTGTTCTGTGTACCATGTAGGTGTATATATAGTGGTTAAAGCCAGGTGTGTTTCTCCTCTGTGAAGGATCTATGATGGGAGGCAGCCTGTTTTGTGTATCATGGACAAAAGCATGATCAAGACCATCCTGATTAAAGAGTGTTACAACATTTTCATCAACCGCAGGGTGAGACACACACACACACACACACTCACACACACACACACACACACACACACACACACACACACACACACACACACACACACACACACACACACACACACACACACACACACACACACACATCCCCCTAATAATAATCTGAATAATAATAATCCTAACATTATTACTGATATTATTAATACATTATTTGTGGCATTCATTATTCATACATTTTAACTTCTTATGGATGGTGGCAGTATTGAGTAGCTTGGATGACTGACGTGCCCAGAGTAAACTGCCTGCTACTCACTCCCAGAAACTATGATATGCATATTATTAGTAGATTTGGATAGAAAACACTCTGAAGTTTCAAAAACTGGTTGAATGATGTCTGTGAGTATAACAGAACTCATATGGCAGGTAAAAACCTGAGAAAAAATCCAAACAGGAAGTGGTCTGTAGGACTTCAATTAATTCCCTATTCAAACTACAGTGTCTGTGGGGTCATGTTGCACTTCCTAAGGCTTCCACTAGATGTCAACAGTCTTTAGAACCTTGTTTGAGGCTTCTACTGTAAAGCGATGAAGAATAAGAGCTACTGGAGTCAGAACACTGCCAGCAGGGCATGATCCTCAGGCATGTGCGCTCACGCAAGAGGTACCTCGGTTCCATTGCATTTCTGAAGACAAAGGATTTCTCCGGTTGAAACTTTATTGTGGATTTACGATAAAAACATCCTGAAGATAATGGAAATTATCTTGGAAATGGAAATTGTTGAGTTTTCGTCTGACATGCGCGTCCTGAATTTGGATTTGTGAACTGAAGCCGCGAACAAAAAGGAGGTACTTGGACATAAAGGATGGACTTTATCGAACAAAACCAACATTTACATTTACATTTAAGTCATTTAGCAGACGCTCTTATCCAGAGCGACTTACAAATTGGTGCATTCACCTTATGATATCCAGTGGAACAACCACTTTACAATAGTGCATCTAAATCTTTCGGGGGGGGGGTAGAAGGATTACTTTATCCTATCCCAGGTATTCCTTAAAGAGGTGGGGTTTCCTGGGAGTGCATTCTGATGAAGATCATCAAAGGTAAGTGAATATTTATAATGCTATTTCTGACAATTGTTGACTCCAACATGGCGGATATATTCCATGCATGTTTTTGTGTCTGAGCGCCGTACTCAGATTATTACTTTTTCGGTAAAGCTTTTTTGAAATCTGACACAGCGGTTGCATTAAGGAGAAGTTTATCTAAAGTTCCATGTATAACACTTGTATTTCCATGAACATTTATGATGAGTATTTCTGTAAATTGATGTGGCTCTCTGCAAAATCACCGGATGTTTTGGAGGCAAAAGATTACTGAACATAACGCGCCAATGTAAACTGAGATTTTTGGATATAAATATGAACTTTATCGAACAAAACATACATGTATTGTGTAACATGAAGTCATATGAGTGTCATCTGATGAAGATCATCAAAGGTTAGTGATTAATCTTCCCTCTATTTCTGCTTTTTGTGACTCCTCTCTTTGTCTGGAAAATGGCTGTGTTTTTGTGTGTGTTGGCGCTGACCTAACATAATCATATGGTTTGTTTTCGCTGTAAAGCCTTTTTGAAATCAGACACTGTGGCTGGATAAACAAGAAGTAAAGCCTTAAAATGGTGAATAATACTTGTATGTTTGAGGAATTTTAATTTTTGTTGTTTTGAATTTGCCGCCTTGCATTTTCACTGGCTGTCATCATATCGATCCCGCTAACGGGATCAAGCCATAACAGGTTTTAAAGTAGTGTGAATATTATGTAAATATTATGATCAATATTAAATCATATCATTGTTACAAGCTGTTTGATCATTAATACAACTGTCCTCCACGTTTAGGACTTCTGTCTGAAAGGTGAGCTGTTTGATCATTAATACAACTGTCCTCCATGTTTTAGAACTTATGTCTGAATGGTGAGCTGTTTGATAATTAATACAACTGTCCTCCATGTTTTAGAACTTCTGTCTGAATGGTGAGCTGTTTGATAATTAATACAACTGTCCTCCACGTTTTAGAACTTCTGTCTGAATGGTGAGCTGTTTGATCATTAATACAACTGTCCTCCACGTTTTAGAACTTCTGTCTGAATGGTGAGATGTTTGATAATTAATACAACTGTCCTCCATGTTTTAGGACTTCCATCTGAACGGTGAGATGTTTGATATTTAATACAACTGTCCTCCATGTTTTAGAACTTCCATCTGAATGGTGAGCTGTTTGATCATTAATACAACTGTCCTCTATGTTTTAGAACTTCTGTCTGAATGGTGAGCTGTTTGATCATTAATACAACTGTCCTCCATGTTTTAGAACTTCCATCTGAATGGTGAGATGTTTGATGCGTTGTCCGTTGCCGAGGACGATACATGGAGACGGATCCGTAGTGTCCTCTCACCTTCCTTTACCTCTGGACGACTAAAAGAGGTAGAACCATCCCTCCATCTCTCCCTTTCTATGTTTTATCAACTTGTTATAAACTCTTTATAACTTGTTATAAACTATTTACTAACTCATTACTAACTCATTATAGCTATTTAGAAACTCTTTACTAACTCATTATATCTTGTTAGAAACTCTTTATGAACTCTTTATATCTTGTTATAAACTCTTTATAAACTCTTTGTAGCTTGTTATAAACTCTACTAAATCAAATAAAATTGTATTAGTCGCAAACACATATTTAGCAGATGCGGGTGTAGTGAAATGCTTGTGTTCCTAGCTCCAACAGTGCAGTAATATCTAACAATACAGAACAATACACACAAGTCTAAAAGTAAAATTAAGAAATATAGAAATATTAGGATGAGCAATGTAGAAGTCTGGAGTATATAATTACAGTTGAAGTCGGAAGTTTACATACACTTAGGTTGGAGTCCATTAAACTAGTTTTTCAACCACTCCACAAATTTCTTGTTAACAAACTATAGTTTTGGCAGGTCGGTTAGGACATCTACTTTGTGCATGACCCACGTCATTTTTCCAACAATTGTTTACAGACAGATTTCACTTATAATTCACAGTATCACAATTCCAGTGGGTCAGAAGTTTACATACACTAAGTTGACTGTGTCTTTAAACAGCTTGGAATATTCCAGAAAAGGATTTCATGGCTTTAGAAGCTTCTGATAGGCTAATTGATATCATATGAGTCAATTGGAGGTGTACCTGTGGATGTATTTCAAGGCCTACCTTCAAACTCAGAGCCTCTTTGCTTGACATCATGGGAAAATCAAAAGAAATCAGCCAATACCTCAGAAAAATTATTGTAGAAGTCTGGTTCATCCTTGGGAGCAATTTCCAATCACCTGAAGGTGCCACGTTCATCTGTACAAACAATAGTACGCAAGTATAAGCACCATGGGACCCCGCAGCTGTCATAGTGCTCAGGAAGGCGACGCGTTCTGTCTCCTAGAGGTGTACGTGCTTTGGTGCGAATTGTGCAAATCAATCCCAAAACAACAGCAAAGGACCTTGTGAAGATACTGGAGGAAAAGGTACAAAAGTATCTATATCCACAGTAAAACGAGTCCTATGTCGACATAACCTAAAAGGCCGCTCAGCAAGGAAGAAGCCACTGCTCAAAAACCGCCATAAAAAAGCCAGACTACGGTTTGCAACTGCACATGGGGACAAAGATTGTACTTTTTGGAGAAATGTCCTCTGGTCTGATGAAACAGAAATAGAACAGTTTGGCCATAATGACCATCGTTATGTTTGGAAAAAAAAGTGGAGGCTTGTAAGCCGAAGAACACCATCCCAACCATGAAGCACGAGGATGGCAGCATCATGTTGTGGGGGTGCTTTGCTGCAGGAGGGACTGGTGCACTTCACAAAATAGATGGCATCATGAGGGAGGAAAATTATGTGGATATATTGAAGCAACATCACAAGACATCAGTCAGGAAGTTAAATCTTGATCACAAATGGGTCTTCCAAATGGACAATGACCCCAAGCAAACTTCCAAAGTTGTGGCAAAATCGCTTAAGGACAACAAAGTCAAGGTATTGGAGTGGCCGTCACAAAGCCCTGACCTCAATCCTATAGAAAATGTGTGGGCAGAACTGAAAAAGCGTGTGCGAGCAAGGAGGCCTACAAACCTGACTCAGTTACACCAGCTCTGTCAGGAGGAGTGGGCCAAAATTCACCCAACTTATTGTGGGAAGCTTGTGGAAGACTACCCGGAACGTTTGACCCAAGTTAAACAATTTAAAGGCAATGCTACCAAATACTAATTGAGCGTATGTAAACTTCTGACCCACTGGGAATGTGATGAAAGAAATACAAGCTGAAATAAACCATTCTCTCTACTATTATTCTGACATTTCATATTCTTAAAATAAAGTTGTGATTCTAACTGGCGTAAAAGAGGGAATTTTTACTTGGATTAAATGTCAGGATTTGTGAAAAACTGAGTTTAAATGTATTTGGATAAGGTGCATTTAAACTTGCGACTTCAACTCTCTATATATGTATATATGTGATGTATAGACATTATGGACAGTATGTGGATAGAATATATAGCATATCTGTGGAATACATGGATAGAATATATATATACAGCAATAGCTGAATAGGATGAGCCTTGACTAGAAACAATATATACCATGCATTCAGAAAGTATTCAGACCCATTGACTTTTTCCACATTTTGTTACATTAAAGCATTATTCTAAAATGTATTACATTTTAAAAATCCTCTACCTACACACAATACCCCATAATGACAAAGCGAAAACCGTTTTTAAGAAATGTTTGCAAATTTATTAAAAATCAAAAACAGATACCGTATTAACATAAGTAATCAAAGGTGGAGTCATGCGTCCTCTGAAACATGACCCGCCTGACCACCTACTTCCTGTTTCACCGGATGTCAGCAGCACTAATGTGAAAGACATGACCACCTACTTCCTGTTTCACCTGGATGTCAGCAGCACTAATGTGAAACACCGTTCGACTGACAACCGAAGTCAGCTTGCAGGTGACCAGCCCATCACCTAGAGTCACTAGAGCAGGATAAGCCAAGGTCCCGGATGGCGCTGGGCCAATTGTGTTTCCATCCTATGGGGTTCACGGTCACGGTCGGTTGTGACATAGCCTGGGATCGAACACCAGGCGGTGCAGTGTTTTTGACCGCTGCACCACCCAGGACCCCTATCTTCTTCATTCATATATAGGACTAGAATTAGATGCAGATGGATTTCACTTCTCTTTGCAAAGATTTTATGGTTATGGGTCTGAATAAATAACTGCTATAGTTTACCGCCATCTGAATGGTTATGGGTCTGAATAAATAACTGCTATAGTTTACCGCCATCTGAATGGTTATGGGTCTGAATAAATAACTGTTATAGTTTACCGCCATCTGAATGGTTATGGGTCTGAATAAATAACTGCTATAGTTTACCGCCATCTGAATGGTTATGGGTCTGAATAAATAACTGCTATAGTCTACCACCATCTGAATGGTTATGGGTCTGAATAAATAACTGCTATAGTTTACCACCATCTGAATGGTTATGGGTCTGAATAAATAACTGCTATAGTCTACCACCATCTGAATGGTTATGGGTCTGAATAAATAACTGCTATAGTCTACCACCATCTGAATGGTTATGGGTCTGAATAAATAACTGCTATAGTTTACCGCCATCTGAATGGTTATGGGTCTGAATTAATAACTGCTATAGTCTACCACCATCTGAATGGTTATGGGTCTGAATGGTTATGGGTCTGAATTAATAACTGCTATAGTCTACCACCATCTGAATGGTTATGGGTCTGAATAAATAACTGCTATAGTTTACCACCATTGTGCGTTCGCTCTTCTTTCAAACTACCGATTTCTATTGGCTGCTCTATTTAACATTCAGCAAACAAGAGCTTGCATCCCTCTTCGTTTAGTCTATTTGTATAGGAAATGTAACAACAACAACAATGTCCAGCAAGCTATTCTAGTCTAGCTTTTCCTGAATGGGAATCCAAGAGCTAAGGAGCATAATTTACTGGTGTCTCTTAGTTATTTATCCCAGGAAAAGGAAGTGGTTTTGTGCGTCAATCTCGATATCCAGGTTATGGCCATTCAACTCTAAACATGAAACAGCACTCTGCTAACCTCTCTCTCTGTCTCTCTCTCTGTCTTTCTCTCTGTCTCTGTCTCTCTCTCTCTCTCTTTCTCTCTCTCTCTCTCTATGTATATATGTTTGGTATCATGAAGCAGCACTCTGTTAACCACTCTCTCTGTCTCTTTCTACCTCTCTCTCTACATCTCTACCTCTCTCTCTCTACTTCTATCTCTCTACCTCTCTCTCTACCTCTCTACCTCTCCTCTCTCTCTCTCTCTCCTCTAGATGTTTGGTATCATGAAGCAGCACTCTGCTAACCTGCTGAATGGAATGAAGAAGCAGGCAGATAAAGACCAGGCCATCGAAGTGAAGGAGTGAGTCCTGACCTCTAACCTCTGACTTTTCACCTTACACCCCTGAGTCTTAATTGTAATACACATACATACATACATATATATATTAAAACATATAAATATATATATATATATCATATACACTACCATTCAAAAGTTTGGGGTCACTTAGAAATGTCCTTGTTTTTGAAAGAAAAGCATTTTTTTTTACCATTTAAATAACGTCAAATTGATCAGAAATACAGTGTAGATATTGTTAATGTTGTAAATGACTATTGTAGCTGGAAACTGATTATTTTTTATGGAATATCTACAGAGGCGTACAGAGGCCCATTATCAGCAACTATCACTCCTGTGTTCCAATGGCACGCTGTGTTAGCTAATCCAAGATTATAATTTTAAATTGCTAATTGATCCTTAGAAAACCCTTTTCGCAATTATGTTAGCACAGCTGAAAACTGTTGTTCTGATTAAAGAAGCAATAAAACTGTCCTTCTTTAGACTAGTTGAGTATCTGGAGCATCAGCATTTGTGGGTTCGATTGCAGGCTCAAAATGCCCAGAAACAAAGAACTTTCTTCTGAAACTCGTCAGTCTATTCTTGTTCTGAGAAATGAAAGCTATTCCATGCGAGAAACTGCCAAGAAACTGAAGATCTCGTACAATGCTGTGTACTACTCCCTTCACAGAACAGCGCAAACTGGCTCTAACCAGAATAGAAAGAGGAGTGGGAGGCCTCGGTTAACAACTGAGCAAGAGGACAAGTACATTAGAGTGTCTAGTTTGAGAAACAGACGCCTCACAAGTCCTCAACTGGCAGCTTCATTAAATAGTACCTGCAAAACAACAGTCTCAACGTCAACAGTGAAGAGGCGACTCCGGGATGCTGGCCTTCTAGGCAGAGTTTCAAAGAAAAAACCATATCTCAGACTGGCCAATAAAAGAAAAGATTAAGATGGGCAAAGAACACAGACACTGGACAGAGGAACTCTGCCTAGAAGGCCAGAATCCCGGAGTCGCCTCTTCACTGTTGATGTTGAGACTGGTGTTTTGCGGGTACTAGTTAATGAATCTGCTAGCTGGTCAGTAGTCTTAGTCAGTAGTTGTGTGGTCTAGAGGTCGACCGATTACATGGCCGATTAATTAAGGCCGAATTCAAGATTTCATAACAATCGGTGATCGGCCTTCTTGGAAGCAGATTATGGCCGATTACATTGCAATCCACGAGGAGACAGGCTGACCACCTGTTACGCGAGTGCAGCATCAAAAGGACCTTGTGGCTGCAAGGAGCCAAGGTAAGTTGCTAGCTAGCATTAAACTTAACTTATAAAAAACAATCAATCTTCACATAATCACTAGTTAACTACACATGGTTGATGATATTACTAGGTTAACTAGCTTGTTCTGCATTGCATATAATCAATGTGGTGCCTGTTAATTTATCATCGAGTCACAGCCTACTTCAACTTGATGATTTACCAAATGCGCTTTCGCGAAAAAAAGCACAATCGTTGCAATAACGTACCTAACCATAAGCATCAATGCCTTTCTTAAAATCAATACACAAGTATATTTATTTAAACCTGCATATGTAGTTAAAAGAAATTCATGTTAGCAGGCAATATTAACTAGGGAAATTGTGTCACTTCTCTTGCGTTCAGTGCAATCAGAGTCAGGGTATATGCAGCAGTTTGGGCCACCGGGCTCGTTGCGAACTGTTGAAAGGCCATTTATTAAGAACAAAGCCCGTAATTAATTTGCAAGAATATTAAATAACTATGACATAACATTCAAGGTTGTGCAATGTAACAGTAATATTTAGACTTAGGGAGGCCACCCGTTCGATACAATACGGAACGTTTCCGTATTTCACTGAAAGAATAAACGTTTTGTTTTCGAAATGAGAGGTTTGACCATATTAATGACCAAAGGCTCGTATTTCTGTGTGTTTATTATATTATGATTAAGTATATGATTTGATATTTGATAGAGCAGTCTGACTGAGCGGTGGTAGGCAGCAGCAGGCTCGTAAGCATTCATTCAAACAGCAGCTCTTAGCAATGCTGGGATGCACAGTGCTGTTTATGACTTCAAGCCTGTCAACTCCCGAGATTAGGCTGGCAATACTATAGTGCCTATATGATCATCCAATAGTCAAAGATATATGAAATACAAATAGTATAGAGAGAAATAGTCATATAATAACTACAACCTAAAACATCTTACCTGGGAATATTGAAGACTCATGTTAAAAGGAACCACCAGCTTTCTCATGTTCTGAGCAAGGAACTTAAACGTTAGCTTTTTTACATGGCACATATTGCACTTTTACTTTCTTCTCCAAAACTGTGTTTTTGCTTTATTTAAACCAAATTGAACATGTTTCATTATTTATTTGAGACTAAATAGATTTATTTATGTATTATATTAAGTTAAAATAAAAGTGTTCATTGTTCATTCAGTATTGTTGTAATTCTCATTTATTACAAATATATAAAAATCGGCCAATTAATCGGTATCAGCTTTTTTTGGTCCTCCAATAATCAGTATCGGTATCGGCGTTGAAAAATCATAATCGGTCGACCTCTAGTGTGGTCAGTACATGTGTGGTCAATACTTGTGTGGGCAATACTTGTGTGGTCAGTAGCTGTGGTCAGTAGCTGTGGTCACTAGTTGTGTGGTCAGTGGTTGTGTGGTCAGTGGTTGTGTTGTCAGTAATTGTGTGGTTGTGGTCAATAGTTGTGTGGTCAGTAGTTGTGGTCAGTAGTTGTGGTCAGTAGTTGTGTGGTCAGTAGTTGTGGTCAGTAGTTGTGTGGTCAGTGGGTGTGTGGTCAGTAGTTGTGTGGTCAGTGGGTGTGTGGTCAGTAGTTGTGCGGTCAGTAGTTGTGCGGTCAGTAGTTGTGGTCAGTGGGTGTGTGGTCAGTAGTTGTGGTCAGTAGTTGTGTGGTCAGTGGGTGTGCAGTCAGTGGTTGTGCGGTCAGTAGTTGTGTGGTCAGTAGTTGTGGTCAGTGGTTGTGTGTTCAGTAGTTGTGGTCAGTAGTTGTGTGGTCAGTGGTTGTGCGGTCAGTAGGTGTGTGGTCAGTAGTTGTGGTCAGTAGGTGTGCGTCAGTGGTTGTGCGGTCAGTGGTTGTGGTCGGTAGTTGTGTGGTCAGTAGTTGTGCGGTCAGTGGTTGTGTGGTTAGTGGTTGTGCGGTCAGTAGTTGTGCAGTCAATGGCTGTGGTCAGTGGTTGTGGGGTCAGTAGTTGTGGTCAGTCGGTGTGGTCAGTGATTGTGGTCAGTGGTTGTGGTCAGTAGTTGTGTGGTCAGTAAGTGTGTGATCAGTAGTTATGTGGTACGTACAGTGAGGGGAAAAAAGTATTTGATCCCCTGCTGATTTTGTACGTTTGCCCACTGACAAAGAAATGATCAGTCTATAATTTTAATAGCAGGTTTCTTTGAACAGTGAGAGACAGAATAACAACAAAAAAATCCAGAAAAACGCATGTCAAAAATGTTATAAATTGATTTGCATTTTAATGAAGAAAAAAAGTATTTGACCCCTCTGCAAAACATGACGTAGTACTTGGTGGCAAAACCCTTGTTGGCAATCACAGAGGTCAGACGTTTCTTGTAGTTGGCCACCAGGTTTGCACACATCTCAGGAGGGATTTTGTCCCACTCCTCTTTGCAGATCTTCTCCAAGTCATTAAGGTTTCGAGGCTGACGTTTGGAAACTCGAACCTTCAGAATTCAGTCCTTCACGGCGTAGTGTTACCAATTGTTTTCTTGATGACTATGGTTCCAGCTGCCTTGAGATCATTGACAAGATCCTCCTGTTTAGTTCTGGGCTGATTCCTCACCGTTGTCATGATCATTGCAACTTACGAGGTGAGATCTTGCATGGAGCCCCCGGCCGAGGGAGATTGACAGTTATTTTGTGTTTCTTCCATTTGCACATCTCACCAAGATGCTTGGCGATGGTCTTGTAGCCCATTCCAGCCTTGTGTAGGTCTACAATCTTGTCCCTGACATACTTGGAGAGCTCTTTGGTCTTGGCCATGGTGGAGAGTTTGGAATCTGATTGATTGATTGATTGCTTCTGTGGACAGGTGTCTTTTATACAGATAACAAACTGAGATTAGGAGCACTCTCTTTAAGAGTGTGCTCATAATCTGAGCTCGTTACCTGTATAACAGACATTTGGGAGCCAGACATTTTTCTGATTGAGAGGGGGTCAAATACTTATTTCCCTCATTAAAATGCAAATCAATTCATAACATTTTTGACATGCGTTTTTCTGATTTTTTGTTGTTGTTATTCTGTCTCTCGCTGTTCAAATAAACCTACCATTAAAATTATAGACTGATCATTTCTTTGTCAGTGGGCAAATGTACAAAATCAGCAGGAGATCAAATACTTTTTTCCCTCACTGTACATAGAAAAAGTATGTGAACCCTTTGGAATTACCTGGATTTCTGCATAAATTGGTCATAAACTTTGATCTGATCTTCATCTTAGTCACAACAATAGACAAACACAGTCTGCTTAAACTAATAACACACAAACAATTATACGTTTTCATGTCTTTATTGAACACAGTGTAAACATTCACAGTGCAGGGTGGAAAAGTGTGTGAACCCTTAGATTTAATAACTGGTTGACCCTCCTTTGGCAGCAATAACCTCAACCAAACGTTTTCTGTAGTTGCGGATCAGACCTGCACAACGGTCAGGAGGAATTTCGGACCATTCATCTTTACAAAACTGTTTCAGTTCAGCAATATTCTTAGGATGTCTGGTGTGAACCGCTCTCGAGGTCATGCCACAGCATTTTAAATCGGTTTGAGGTCAGGACTCTGACTGACTGGGCCACTCCAGAAGGCATATTTTCTTCTCTTGAAGCCATTCTGTTGTTGATTTACTTCTGTGTTTTGGGTAATTGTCTTGTTGCATCACCCAACTTCTGTTGAGCTTCAATTTACAGACAGATGGCCTTACATTCACATTCTCATGCAAAATGTCTTGATTAACTTGGGAATTTATTTTTCCGTTGATGACAGCAAGTTGTCCAGGCCCTGAGACAGCAAAGCAGCCCCAAACCATGATGCTCCCTCCACCATACTTTACAGTTGGGAAGAGATTTTTATGTTGGTGTGCTGTGCCTTTATGATCAGATCAAATTTTTAAACTAATTTATGCAGAAATCCAGGTAATTCCAAAGGGTTCACATACTTTTTCTTGCTACTGTAGTTGTGTGGTCAGTAGTTGTGTGGTTGTGGTCAGTAGTTGTGTGGTCAGTAGTTGTGGTTGGTAGTTGTGTGGTTGTGGTCAGTAATTGTGGTCAGTCGTTGTGGTCAGTAGTGGTGTGGCTGTGGTCAGTAGTTGTGGTCAGTAGCTGTGTGGTCAGTAGCTGTGTGGTCAGTAGCTGTGTGGTCAGTAATTGTGTGGTCGGTAGTTGTGATCAGGTGGTTGTGGTCAGTAGTTGTGTGGGCAGTAATTGTTTGGTTGTGGTCAGTAGTTGTGTGGCTGTGGTCAGTGGTTGTGGTCAGTAGCGGTGTGGTCAGTAGCTTTGTGGTCAGTAATTGTGTGGTCGGCAGTTGTGATCAGGTGGTTGTGGTCAGTAGTTGTGTGGGCAGTAAATGTTTGGTTGTGGTCAGTAGTTGTGTGGCTGTGGTCAGTGGTTGTGGTCAGTAGCGGTGTGGTCAGTAGCTTTGTGGTCAGTAATTGTGTGGTCGGCAGTTGTGATCAGGTGGTTGTGGTCAGTAGTTGTGTGGGCAGTAAATGTTTGGTTGGCGGTCAGTAGTTGTGGTCAGTGGCTGTGTGGTCAGTAGTTGTATGGTCAGTAGTTGTATTGTAAGATTATATTGAAGCTAAATACACAATGCAGAGTTTGAGAGTTTGAGAAAAAAAAACTTGAGTTTTAATGGTCAATAGCGAATTGTAAATAGGAGTTGGGTTTCAGTTCAACATCTGTTCAGAATCTGTGGAATGTCACTCCTGAAGTCAGAGCAACGTGTTCTATGTGGGCCACATTTTCATTGGTCTGTACAATGAGTCTGTAGTGGGATACTTGTTATTTGGCCATTGGCCAAGTTGTCCTGCAAGGACTTCTGATTGGTCAGGCTAGGGTGGGGGGGGTTATAAGTGGCATCTTGTCCTTTGTTCTGGGGGGGAAAGCTGAGGACAGGGGGAGACTGAATATCTGCCTCCCAGCATAACATCTTGATTTGTCCTCTCTGAATAAACCTATTTCTCTCCCCCTGATTTGCTTTGATGTTTGTGTTATTGAAGAATAACACATTGCTAACAGTAGCTGTGTGGTCAGTAGTTGTGTGGTTCAAATCAAATCAGAGACCGAGCAATTGCCTTACCAGGCAGGCAGTGTGGTCAGTAGTTGTGTGGTTGTGGTCAGTAGTTGTGGTCAGTAGTTGTGGTCAGTTGTTGTGGTCACTAGTTGTGGTCAGTAGTTGTGTGGTCAGTAGTTGTGTGGTTGTGGTCAGTAGTTGTTTGGTCAGTAGTTGTGTGGTCAATAGTTGTGCGGTCAGTAGTTGTGTGGTCAGAAGTTGTGGTCAGTAGTTGTGTGGTCAGAAGTTGTGGTCAGTAGTTGTGTGGTTGTGATCAATAGTTGTGTGGTCAGTAGTTGTGTGGTAGTTGTCAGTTGTGTGGTTAGTAGTGGTGTGGTTGTGGTCAGTAGATGTGGTCAGTAGTTGTGTGGCTGTGGTCAGTAGTTGTGGTCAGCAGTTGTGGTCAGTAGTTGTGTAGATGTGGTCCGTGGTTGTGGTCAGTAGTTGTGTAGTTGTGGTCAGTAGTTGTGTAATTGCGGTCAGTAGTTGTGTGGTCAGTAGTTGTGGTCAGTAGTTGCGGTCAGTAGTTGTGTGGTCAGTAGTTGTGGTCAGTAGTTGTGGTCAGTAGTTGTGTGGTCAGTCATTGTGGTCAGTAGTTGTGTAATTGTGGTTGTGTTGCAGGTTCTTTGGGCCCTACAGTATGGACGTAGTCACCAGCACAGCCTTCAGTGTGGACATTGACTCTCTGAACAACCCTTCAGACCCCTTCGTCTCCAATGTTAAGAAAATGATCAAGGTTGACCTGTTAAACCCACTGTTCCTCCTAATCGGTGAGACCACACACACACACACACACACACACACACACACACACACACACACATGCAGACTTGTACTTTTTAATCATATGAAGTTGTATGCCTTTCTGTAAAACGTTCCTCTCCTCTCCTTCTCCAGTGTTATTTCCCTTCACTGGTCCTATCTTGGAGAAGATGAAGTTTTCTTTCTTCCCGACTGCGGTGACAGACTTCTTTTACGCCTCGCTGGCTAAGATCAAATCTGGACGTGACACTGGGAACTCAACTGTAAACATGTTTTATATTTATATTTGATTGTTATGTTGATATTTCCTTTTAGAATCTGTTTGTGTCGTTGTGATTGGACGATATCTAGTATATGTTTGTGATGGTTGTGATTGGACCAGATCCATTAGAATCTGGTTGTGATTGGACGGATTTGACCTCATGTCTTTCTGCTTCCAGAGTCGGGTGGATTTCTTACAGCTTATGATCGACTCTCAGAAAGGCAACGACACAAAGACAGGAGAGGAGCAGACTAAAGGTACCTGCTGAACAAACATCTGGAAACTATTGTTACAAACACACACCTGTAAACTACTGTTACAAACAAACACCAGGAAACTACTGTTACAAACACACACCTGTAAACTACAGTTACAAACACATACCTGTAAACTACAGTTACAAACACATACCTGTAAACTACTGATACAAACACACACCTGTAAACTACTGTTACAAACACACACCTGAAAACTACTGTTACAAACACACACCTGTTAACTACTGTTACAAACACACACCTGGAAACTATTATCTCTCTTGCTCTCTCGCCCCCCCCCCCCCCCCCACACTCCAGGACTGACTGATCATGAGATCTTGTCTCAGGCCATGCTCTTCATCTTCGCCGGCTACGAGACCAGCAGCAGTACTATGAGTTTCCTGGCCTATAACCTGGCAACCAACCCCCATGTCATGACCAAACTGCAGGAGGAGATAGATACTGTGTTCCCCAACAAGGTAACCCCCACACCATGACCAAACTGCAGGAGGAGATAGATACTGTATTCCCCAACAAGGTAACCCCCACACCATGACCAAACTGCAGGAGGAGATAGATACTGTGTTCCCCAACAAGGTAACCCCCACACCATGACCAAACTGCAGGAGGAGATAGATACTGTGTTCCCCAACAAGGTAACCCCCACACCATGACCAAACTGCAGAAGTCGATAGATACTGTGTTCCCCAACAGATGTGGTGAGGTACTGATGTGTGTGTAACCCCGGTGTCAGATGTGGTGAGGTACTGATGTGTGTGTAACCACGGTGCCAGATGTGTTGAGGTACTGATGTGTGTGTAACCCCGGTGCCAGATGTGGTGAGGTACTGATTTGTATGTAACCCCGGTGCAGGCTCCAATCCAGTACGAAGCTCTGATGCAGATGGACTATTTGGACTGTGTGTTGAACGAGTCTCTGAGACTGTTCCCCGTCTCCCCGCGACTGGAGAGGGTCGCCAAGAAGACGGTGGAGATCAACGGCATTGTCATCCCCAAAGACTGCGTTGTCCTGGTTCCCACGTGGACCCTCCACCGTGACCCAGAGATCTGGTCAGACCCTGAGGAGTTCAAACCAGAGAGGTACTGGACCGCACCGTAACCACAATCCAACCATAACACAACCATAATACAACCACAGTACAACCATAACACAACCACAATACAACCATAACACAACCACAATACAACCACAATTCAACCATAACACAACCACAGTACAACCACAATTCAACCATAACACAACCACAATTCAACCATAACACAACCATAACACAACCACAATACAAACTCAATTCAACCATAACACAACCACAATACAACCACAATTCAACCATAACACAAGCAAAATTCAACCATAATACAACCATAACACAACCACAATACAAACACAATTCAACCATAACACAACCACAATACAAACACAATTCAACCATAACACAACCACAATACAAGCACAATTCAACCATAACACAACCACAATACAACCATAACACAACCACAATACAACCACAATACAAACACAAGAGCATTAGTTCATTTTGCTAACCACAACTACAGTGCATTATAATACTGCAATACAATGTGTTATGTGTCTGAACCACAACCACAAATCAACTACAATACAACGTGTAAAATGACTGAAACACAACCACAAATCAACTACAATACAATGTGTTATGTGTCTGAAACACAACCACAAATCAACTACAATACAATGTGTTATGTGTCTGAAACACAAACACAAATCAACTACAATACAATGTGTAATGTGTCTGAACCACAACCACAATACAACCACAAATCAACTACAATACAATGTGTTATGTGTCTGAACCACAACCACAAATCAACTACAATACAACGTGTAAAATGACTGAAACACAACCACAAATCAACTACAATACAATGTGTTATGTGTCTGAACCACAACCACAATACAACCACAAATCAACTACAATACAATGTGTTATGTGTCTGATCCACAACCACAAATCAACTACAATACAATGTGTAATGTGTCTGAACCACAACCACAAATCAACAACAATACAATGTGTAATATGTCTGCCCTCTCCCTGTCCAGGTTCAGTAAGGAGAACAAGGAGTCTATTGATCCGTACACGTACATGCCGTTTGGGGCGGGGCCCAGGAACTGTATCGGGATGCGTTTCGCCCTGATCATGATCAAACTGGCCATGGTCGAGATCCTCCAGAGTTTCACTTTCTCCGTCTGCGATGAGACCGAGGTGAGACGCTCACCTGAGCAGACAGAATATGACATCATCAAACATCAGTAGCATTCATAGATAGAGGCTGCACTTGCCGCCTCATGTACATACTACCTCAATTGCTTTGACCAACCAGCGCCCCCGCACATTGGCTAACCGGGCTATCTGCATTGTTTCCTGCCACCCACCACCCGCCAACCCCTCTTTCACGCTACTGCTACTCTCTGTTCATCATATATGCATAGTCACTTTAACCATATCTACATGTACATACTACCTCAATCAGCCTGACTAACCGGTGCCTGTATGTAGCCTCGCTACTGTTATTTTTCACTGTCTTTTTACTGTTGTTTTTATTTCTTTACTTAACTGTTGTTCATATAATACCATTTTTGCACTGTTGGTTAGAGCCTGCAAGTAAGCATTTCACTGTAAGGTCTACCTACACCTATTGTATTCGGCGCACATGACAAGTAAACTTTGATATGATTTGATTTGATTTTAGCATGGTCAGCACCTGTTGTAACATGGTCAGCGCCTGTTTTAACATGGTCAGTGTCTGTTTGAGCATGGTCAGCACCTGTTTTAGCATGTTCACCACCTGTTTTAATAAGATCACCACCTGTTCTAACATGGTCAGCATCTGGTTTAACATGGTCACCACCTGTTTAAGCAAGGTCACCACCTGTTTTAACATGGTCACCACCTGTTTTAACATGGTCACCACCTATTTAATATGGTCACCACCTATTTTAGCATGGTCACCATCTGTTTTAACTTTTGGCCATCTGTTTTATATTGGTCACCACCTGTTTTAACATGGTCACCACCTGTTTTAACATGGTCACCACCTGTTTTAACATGGCCACTGCCTGTTTTAACATGGTCATCACCTGTTTTAACATGGACCAGTTTTAACATGTTCACCACCTGTTCTAACATGGTCAGCATCTGGTCTAACATGGTCACCACCTGTTTTAACATGGTCACCACCTATTTAATATGGTCACCACCTATTTTAGCATGGTCACCATCTGTTTTAACTTTTGACCATCTGTTTTATAATGGTCACCACCTGTTTTAATATGGTCAGCACCTGTTGTAACATGGTCACCACCTGTTGTAACATGGTCACCACCTGTTTTAACATGGACCAGTTTTAACATGTTCACCACTTGTTCTAACATGGTCAGCATCTGGTCTAACATGGTCACCACCTGTTTAAACAAGGTCACCACCTGTTTTAACACGGTCACCACCTATTTAATGTAGTCACCACCTGTTTTAACATGGTCACCACCTGTTTTAATATGGTCAGCACCTGTTGTAACATGGTCACCCCCTGTTGTAACATGATCAACTCCTGTTTCAACATGGTCAGAGATTTATTTAGCATGGTCACCACCTGTTTGTTACATTGTCACCACCTGTTTTAACATGGTTACCACCTGTTTTAACATGGCCACTACCTGTTTTAACATGGTCACCACCTGTTTGTTACATTGTCACCACCTGTTTTAACATGGTTACCACCTGTTTTAACATGGCCACCACCTGTTTTAACATGGTCACCACCTGTTTTAGCATGGTCACCATCTGGTTTAACATGGTCACCACCTGTTTAAACAAGGTCACCACCTGTTTTAACATGGTCATCGCCTATTTTAGCATGGTCACCACCTATTTTAGCATGGGCAGCGTCTGTTTTAACATGGTAAGCACCTGTTTTAACATGTTCACCACCTGTTTTAACATGGACCTGTTTTAACATGGGCACCACTTGTATTGACAAGGTCAGCACCTGTTTTATGATGGTCAGCAATTTTTTTTTGCATGTTTAGCATGTTGGACCTGTTTTAACATGGGCACCACCTGTATTAACAAGGTCAGCACCTGTTTTATGATGGTCAGCACATTTTTTTTGCATGTTCAGCACCTGTTTTTGCATGGTCACCACCTGTTGTAGCATGGTCAGCACCTGTTACATGGTCACCACCTGTTTTAACATGGTCACCACCTATTTAACATGGTAACTGACTGTTTAAACATGGTCGGCAACTGTTTTAACCAGGTCAGCGCCTGTTTTAACATGGTCAGCCCCTGTGTTAGCATGGATACCACCTGTTTTAAATTGGTCAGCACCTGTTTTAGCATGGTCACCACCTGTTTTATAATTGTCACCATCTGTTTTAACATGGTCACCACCTGTTTTAACATGGACCTGTGTTAACATGGTCACCACCTGTTTTAATATGGTCTGCGGCTGTTTTAACATGGGCAGCACCTATTACATGGTCACCACCTGTTTTAGCCAAGTCACCACTTGTTGTAGCATGATCACCACCTGTTTAACTTGGTCAGCGACTGTTTTAACATGGTCAGTGACTGTTTTAACATGGTCAGCGACTATTGTAACATGTTAATCACTTGTTACATGGTCACCACCTGTTTTAGCATGGTCAGTACCTGTTTTAACATGGTCAGCACCTGTTTTAACATGGTCAGCCCCTGTTACATGGTCACCACCTGTTTTAGCATGCTCACCACCATTTGTTGCATGGTCAGCACCTGTTTTAACATAGTCAGTGACTGTTTTAACATGGTCAGTGACTTTTTTAACATGGTCAGCACCTTTTTTAACATGGTCAGCACCTTTTTTGCATAGTCACCACCTGTTTAAACATGGTCACTGCCTGTTTCAACATGGTCACCGCCTGTTTAACATGGTCAACACCTTTTTTAACATTGTCAGCACCAGTTTTAACATGGTCATCATCTGTTTTAACATAGTCTGTTATTCTCTATAGAGCCTGTTGGAGATGGACAACCAAGGTTATGTTCTGTTCTGTTATTCTCTATAGATCCCGTTGGAGATGGACAAGCAGGTTCTGCTGATGCCAAAACGACCAATCAAAATGAGGCTGGAGCCCCGTAGCAACACTTCTAGCAACACCACCGCCACCACTCTGAACAGTCCAACAACATGACCAAATGCAGGAGTACCGTACCCTACCCTGGAGTACCATACCATAGATAGATAGATGGCGTGATCGATAGATAGATCTATCTACCTACCTATCACTCTTTCTAACTATACTGAGCAAAAATCTAAACACAACATGGAACAATTTAAAAGATTTTGCTCTGCTACAGTTCACTTAAGGAAATTCATCAATTGAAATAAATGAATTAGGCCCTAATCTACAGATTTCACATGACTGGGCAGGGAAGCAGCCATGGCTGGGCCTAGGAGGGCATAGGTCCACCCACTTGGGAGCCAAGCCGACCCACTGGGGAGCTAGGCTCAGCCACTCAGAATGAGTTTTTCACACAAAAGGGCTTTATTACAGAAACAGTAGGGGAAAAAAGTATTTGATCCCCTGCTGATTTTGTATGTTTGCCCACTGATAAAGAAAGGATCAGTCTATAATTTTAATGGTAGGTTTATTTGAACAGTGAGAGACAGAATAACAACAAAAATATCCAGAAAAACGCATGTCAAAAATGTTATAAATTGATTTGCATTTTAATGAGGGAAATAAGTATTTGACCCCCTCTCAATCAGAAAGATTTCTGGCACCCAAGTGTCTTTTATACAGGTAACGAGCTGAGATAAGGAGCACACTCTTAAAGGGAATGCTCCTAACCGCAGCTTGTTACCTGTAAAAAAGACACCTGTCCACAGAAGCAATCAATCAATTAGATTCCAAACTCTCCACCATGGCCAAGACCAAAGACCTCTCCAAGGATGTCAGGGACAAGATTGTAGACCTACACAAGGCTGGAATGGGCTACAAGACCGTAGCCAAGCAGCTTGGTGAGAAGGTGACAACATTTGGTGCGATTATTCGCAAATGGAAGAAACACAAAAGAACTGTCAATATCCCTCGGCCTGGGGCTCCATGCAAGATCTCACCTCGTGGAGTTGCAATGATCATGAGAACGGTGAGGAATCAGCCCAGAACTACACGGGAGGATCTTGTCAATGATCTCAAGGCAGCTGGGACCATAGTCACCAAGAAAACAATTGGTAACACACTACGCCGTGAAGGACGGAAGGTCCCCCTACTCAAGAATACATATACATGCCCGTCTGAAGTTTGCCAATGAACATCTGAATGATTCAAAGGACAACTGGTGAAAGTGTTGTGGTCAGATGAGACCAAAATGGAGCTCTTTGGCATCAACTCAACTCGCCGTGTTTGGAGGAGGAGGAGGAATGCTGCCTATGAGCCCAAGAACAACATCTCCACCGTCAAACATGGAGGTGGAAACATTATGCTTTGAGGGTGTTTTTCTGCTAAGGGGACAGGACAACTTCACCACATCAAAGGGACAATTGACAGGGCCATGTACCGTCAAATCTTGGGTGAGAACATCCTTCCCTCAGGCAGGGCATTGAAAATGGGTTGTGGATGGGTATTCCAGCATGACAATGACCCAAAACACACCGCCAAGGCAACAAAGGAGTGGCTCAAGAAGAAGCACATTAATAACCTGTTATGGCTAGGGGGCAGTATTTTCACGGCTGGATAAAAAACGTACCCGATTTAATCTGATTATTAGTCCTGCCCAGAAACTGGAATATGCATATAATTATTAGCTTTGGAGAGAAAACACTCCAAAGTTTCTGAAACTGTTTGAATGGTGTCTGTGAGTATAACAGAACTCCTATGGCAGGCAAAAACCTGAGATGCTTCTGTTCAGGAAGTACCCTGTCTGAACATTTCTTGCCCTTCTTTATTATCTCTATCGTTTACAAAGGATCTCTGCTCTTACGTGACACTTCGCACGTCTCCAATGAGGTCTCATAGCCCGGGAAAAACAGGAATGACGTAATTCAAAGCCCTGGCTGAAACAAAGGAGAGCAAAAGCTAAGTGGTCACTCAATGGACTAAGCCTTACGCTCGCGACCCGCCCCCGGCTTTCGGTTTTTCCCTCAGTATACAGACAGGCAGATTCCCGGTCGGAATATTATCGCTTCTCTACGAGATAAATTGCATAAATATTGGTTTTAAACAGCGGTTGACATGCTTCGAAGTACGGTAATGGAATATTTAGAAATTTTTTGTCATATTTTGCGTCATGCTCGTGGCCGAGATTTAGCGTTGGGATAGTGTCTAGAACGCACGAACAAAACGTCGCTGTTTGGATATAACGATGGATTATTTGGGACCAAACCTACATTTGTTATTGAAGTAGAAGTCCTGGCAGTGTATTCTGATGAAGAACAAGCAAGTTCTTGCAAGTTCTCATAACTTAAATGCATTTAATAAATAAAGATCTTTAGGGTTACGGTATATTTTGGAGTGTTATACATTTTCATAAACAATGTGGGATGGCAGTGTCAAATGTATGTGAACCGGGAGAATATCTACACAAATATTGTCCAGTTGAAGGCTACGATGTGAAACTGAAGTTTGAGTTTCAGCTTTGATTTAGGCTACAGTTCAGTACATTTTTCTTATAGGAAATGTGATTTTGGTGAAGGCTAAACTTGCAGGGTGTCTAAATAGCTAGCCCTGTAACGCCGGGCTATGTACTTAGATTATTGCAAAATGTGCTTCATCCGAAAAGCTATTTTAAAATCGGACATATCGAGTGCATAGAGGAGTTCTGTATCTATAATTCTTAAAATAATTGTTATGCTTTTTGTGAACGTTTATCGTGAGTAATTTAGTAAAATCACCGGAAGTGTTCGGTGGGAATGCTAGTTCTGAACGTCACATGCTAATGTAAAAAGCTGGTTTTTGATATAAATATGAACTTGATTGAACAGACATGCATGTATTGTATAACACAATGTCCTAGGTGTGTCATCTGATGAAGATCATCAAAGGTTAGTGCTGCATTTAGCTATGGTTTGGGTTTATGTGACATGATATGCTAGCTTGAAAAATGGCTGTGTGATTATTTCTGGCTGGGTACTCTGCTGACATAATCTAATGTTTTGCTTTCGCTGTAAAGCCTTTTTGAAATCGGACAGTTTGGTTAGATAAAGGAGAGTCTTGTCTTTAAATAGCTGTAAAATAGTCATATGTTTGAAAAGTGTACGTTTTCGGATTTAGAGGAGTTTGAATTTCGCGCCCCGCCCATCATTGGATATTGGAGCAGACGTTCCGCTAGCGGAACGTGTAGATGTAAGAGGTTTTAAGGTCCTGGAGTGGCCTAAGGTCCAGACCTTAATCCCATAGAAAATCTGTGGAGGGAGCTGAAGGTTCGAGTTGCCAAACGTCAGCCTCGAAACCTTAATGACTTGGAGAAGATCTGCAAAGAGGAGTGGGACAAAATCCCTCCTGAGATGTGTGCAAACATGGTGGCCAACTACAAGAAACGTCTGACCTCTGTGATTGCCAACAAGGGTTTTGCCACCAATTGCTAAGTCATGTTTGGCAGAGGAGTCAAATACTTATTTCCCTCATTAAAATGCAAATCATTTTATAACATTTTTGACATGCGTTTTTCTGGACTTTTTTGTTGTTATTCTGTCTCTCACTGTTCAAATAAACCTACCATTAAAATTATGGACTGATAATTTCTTTGTCAGTGGGCAAAGGTACAAAATTAGCAGGGGATCAAATACTTTTTTCCCCACTGTATAAATACTCCTCCGCACGCCCCCTCCCCCGCTGAAGATCCGCAGGTGAAGAAGCCGGCTGAGGAGATCCTGGGCTGGCGTGGTTACACGTGGTCTGCAGTTGTGAGGCCGGTTGGGATGTACTGCCAAATTCTCTAAAACAACTTTGGAGGCGGCATATGGTAGAGAAATTAACATTCAATTATCTGGCAACAGCTCTGGTGGACATTCCCGCAGTCAGCATGCTGACTGGGGCATTTCTTTATGTGTTGTGTGACAAAACTGCACATTTTAGAGTGGCCTGTTATTGCCCCCAGCACAAGGTGCACCTGTGTAATGACCATGCTGTTTAATCAGCTTCTTGATATGCCACACCTGTCAGGTGAATGGACAATCTTGAAAAATGATAAAATGCTCACTAACAGGGATGGAAACATTTGTGGACAACATTTGAGAGAAATCGGCTTTTTGTGCGTATGGAACATTTACTGGGATATTTTATTTCAGCTCATTAAAAGTTGTTGATAATTATATCACAATCTATCTATCTATCTATCTATCTATCTATCTATCTATCTATCTATCTATCTATCTATCTCTGAATATTCAGTCATTATCCTAAACCTGCTATAGGCTACTGAATATTCAGGCTGGGATTCAATAGGCTAGTTAATATAATATGATAATAAGACTGCATTCACAATGAATGTTCAGTTCAGTCAGTTCAATCATAAATTACCTTTAAAATGGCACATGGCTGACAAAGTGCTGGGATTGAATCCTGGTCTCAGTCTCATGCTTGGTTTGAGTAGGACTCAGAAACCCATGTCCACCAGATAAAAGAAAGATAGTAATACTATGGATGCATTATGGGTACATGTCTTGTTAAAGTTAGACACCAGGAGGTATTAAATCCATGGCATGATGTCATGTCTGGATCCTGCACACTACTGGCTGGTGGCTGGAATTCTCCTAGAATGTAGAACTCTAGCTGGTGTTCTCTAGAACTGTACTCTCATTCTGTTCCTCTGGGTGTTCTGCTGTCCAGTCATTCCAAAATAGAATCTTTCCTGTCTGTTGAGATGATCCCTGCAGCTGCTTTGCTTTAACTTTAATGATATCAAACCAATTAAATCATCACACTAATGAACAAGGTCGTCTGTGTATTTATTAACATTCATAAGACAAAACTTAAGACACAAACACACAGAAATATACACGAGAACAATCAGTATAGATTGATTTGTGTTATTTATCAAGACATACTGTATTTGTATTTTCATTCAGGTTGGTCTAATTGTAGTGTTACGACTTGGTCATCCACACACGTTTCTTTTCAGATCCCAATACCACCCTTGTGTAGTCGTTGGATGTAAATACACAGCCCAGGTCCCATTACAAACTATTAATCCACTTTCCACATTTTCCAGCTCTTGTACTTTCTGCATTTATAAACAGTGCAGCTAATCTCTGGTCGCGAAGTTCACCTCCTTCACATAGAGCAAAGTTCACCTTCATATTCCAATACAAAACAAACAGTGATCAGCTCAAATTAAAAACATTTCTCGTTCTGACCCAGAACCAATGCCATATGTCACGTACATGTCTTCTGGTTCCTGGAACCGAGTATTAGCCCTCTCCCTTCCAAGGGCATAGTCTGTTTAGTACCTTTTTAGGAAAGAAAAAAATATGAAAAACATTTTGAATCAGAAGATAATATTGCAGCTTATAATCAGTTGGAATACCAGGTTTGCATCTTGTGTCATACTTTTTTTGCCATCTAGTTTAATATATTATTTAATTTAATCTATGGCATTATTTAGGATCCTTAAGACATTAGCTTCTACTATACTAAATAAAACAAATGACTAGAATAACAGTGTGGTTTCACATAAAACTATTTGGAAATAGTGTGCCTTTCAAACGGAAGCAAACGGAGCAAAACGTGGAGGGACATACCTGAATTTATCCCAATAGAAACTCTCATTTTGCTCTGTGTGCTTCCATTAAGATCTTAAACGTTAAACGGTTTCCGTAATGAATATGCCCCTGCTCTCTCTGTGAATCATTCACCTTCCCTCCCTGCTTCGCTTTCACCTCTCACACAGTCTCCCTCCTATCTCCTTATTGTGTGTGTGTTGTGAACAATATTTGCCTGATAATCAATAGTTGAAAAAGATGTTCGGGTTCAAAATAAGAGTTACCCATTGAAACTGATGCAAACGGATATAAATTGTGGAATCATGCCACAATTGGACAACATAATCAGTCTCTCCAGGTTTCCGAGATCGCATAATTCAATGCAAAATCAACCAATCAGTGCATATTATGTGAGAGCTCGCAATTTTGACCAAACCCGCACTTTTAGTGCATAAAAGGGTCCAATCATAAGCAGCTTCGTAATTTTGACCAATTGCTGCACTGTTACCGTGGAAAATGGCCCAATTGATTTTGTATTATGTATTCTGCTTAAAATCGTCCTAAAACTGAGCACATATGACTTTTTATTGCTGAAAATGAAATTAACGTGAAAAGAAACATCACAAAATGTATCTCAGAATTTCGGAAAAGCTCTGCAAAATCAACCATTTTTGGCAACAAAAATCACATATAAATACTGCGAAATCCTGGAGGGACTGTATAATGTTAAACAAGTTTGGAATATGATATATAAATTCATAAAAAATACAGTATTTAGTTAATTTGACACCACAAAAGATATGTTAAAATTGCACTGTAGATGTATAGTCTTCAGGACTGCAACATACCTTCAATGTACAGCCTTATGGATCTTGGGTTCAGGACATGGGGTACCAGCCTTATGGATCTGGGGTTCATGACATGGGGTACCAGCCTTATGGATCTGGGGTTCATGACATGGGGTACAGCCTTATGGATCTGGGGTTCATGACATGGGGTACCAGCCTTATGGATCTGGGGTTCATGACATGGGGTACCAACCTACTCATTGACACCCACAGATTACAATTCTGAAGAGTTTACACAAATATTAGCATCACAGCTCTTTTTGCGGGACTTTAACTGTGGGAAATCACCTCACAATTCAGCCTATAGTGCCTAGTGAACATTCATATTGCAATGTACAGGGCTCCTGAGTGGCACAGCGGTCTAAGGCACTGCATCTCAGTGCAAGAGGTGTCACTAAAGTCCCTGGTTCGAATGCAGGCTGTATCACATCCGGCCATGATTGGGAGTCCCATAGGGCGGTGCACAATTGGCCCAGCGTCGTCTGGTTTGGCCGGGGTAGGCTGTCATTTTAAATAAGATTTTGCCTAGTTAAATAAAGGTTATGGAATTGTGAGGTGATTTCCCACAGTTAAAGTCCTGCAATAAGAGCTACGATGCTAATATTTGTGTAAACTCTTCACATTTCATGGACCCAAGATCCAGAGGTAACGCTGTACAGTGCAATAGAAGTATGTCCCAATGCAATTATAATACAGCCACAGTGCGACTTCAACAATTTTTTTTGTGTGTCAAATTACCTACTTATTGTCTTTTGTTTAATTCATATAACAACATTCTAACCTTGTTTAGCATGATCTAATCCAAATATGGCATTATTCCACTATATGTATCTGTTTGCGTCAGTTTCAGTATGGAACTCTTATTTTGAAAGCAAACCCCAAATTCCATTGTGACTCATCATTATTCTAGCTAGCATCACACAGGTGCTTTTCCGACCTGATACAATAATAACTTGCAACCTGCACGGTCTCAGACAGAGTAGGGAGAAGAGCAATGGTCGGTAGTCGAGATCTGCCGCGTGCACAGAAGAACCACACTAGAACCGGACAGAAAAAACAACTCAAAACCTGTCAGACCATTGGACAAGTGAACTCAAACGAACCTGAGAGAAAACGGAGCCTTTGTTTTTAGAAGCGGCAGTGAGCCAAACCGGAGGAAAGATGATGAGTTTTCTGCCATACTTCTCCGCTGAGACCTGGACCCTCCTGGCCCTCCTCATCACCCTAATAGTAGTGTAAGGACTTACATCAAATCAAATGTTATTTGTCACATTTATCGTAGTTAACCGGTGTAGACTAGCAGTGAAATGCTTAGTTAGGGGTCCTTTTCCAACAATGCAAGATAAGATAAATATTTTGTATACTTCTCTAGAACATATTACTAGTTAACTTGTGTGTACAGGTATGGGTACTGGCCCTATGGTGTTTTCACTAAGATGGGTGTCCCTGGTCCCAAACCCCTACCTTACTTTGGCACAATGATGGAGTATAAAAAGGTTAGTACCCATTCAGAATAAACATCTCTCTCATATTTAAACAATAGTGTTAGTTTTCCCCCCATATAAAATAATACATTGAGAAGGAAAAAGAGGACTAGCCGGTTGTTTTAACAATAGATAAATAAAAGGTAATATGAGACATGATCAGTCTAGAAGTGTTGCTTGACCCTGGGTACCATAGAAAATAACAAACCCTCCTCAACCCTCACCTGTTTCAGGTGTGTTCTCTGTTCATGTTTAGGACACACCTACATGACCTCCTTGGGCATGGCCAGGCATGAATCAGCTGTTTTCTCTCTCTCTTTCTCTCTCTCTCTAATTCACTCTCTCTCTCTCACTTGCTCTCTCATTCTCTCTCTAATTCTCTCTCTCTCTCTACCTCTCTCTACCTCTCTGTCTCTCTGTGTGCAGGGTTTCACTAACTTTGACACAGAGTGCTTTCAGAAGTACGGGAGAATCTGGGGGTGAGTTCAGTTGGCTGTACCGTACTAGGATGACTCACAACTGTACTATGTTCTTTCAATTAATCACCTGCTCGAGCTGTCATGTGACCATGAGAAATAGTATTAATAATATCAACAACCAGAATAATGTTTTCTTTGTAGTTTTATATGAGGTGGTTAAATGTGTGTCTGTGTTTCTCCTCTGTGAAGGATCTATAATGGGAGGGAGTCTGTTCTGTGTACCATGTAGGATTGTAGGTGTACTCAGACCCCTTCACTTTTTCCACATTTTGTTACATTACAGACTTATTCTAAAATGGATTAAATAGTTTTTTCCCTCATCAATCTACACACACAATACCCCATAATGACAAATCAAAAACAGATTTTTAGATTTTTTTGCAAATATATTAAAAATGTCAAACTGAAATATTATATTTACATAAGTATTCAGTCCCTTTACTCTGTACTTTGTTGAAGGACTTTTGGCAGAAATTTCAACCTTGTGTCTTCTTGGGTTTGACGCTACAAGCTTAGCACACCTATATTTGGGGAGTTTCTCCAATTCTTCTCTGCAGATCTGGTCTCTGGCTGGGACACTCAAGGACATTCAGAGACTTGTCCCAATGCCACTCCTGCGTTGTCTTGTCTGTGTCCTTAGGGTTGTTGTCATGTTGGAAGGTGAACCTTCACCCCAGTCTGAGGTCCTGATAGCTCTTGAGCAAGTTTTCATCAAGGATCTCTCTGTACTTTTCTCCGTTCATCTGTCCCTCAATCCTGACTAGTCTGCCAGTCCCTGGCGCTGAAAAACATCCCCACATCATGATGCTGCCACCACCATGCTTCACCGTAGGGATGGTGCCAGGTTTCCTCCAGTTTAATCTTGGTTTCGTCAGACCAGAAAACCTTGTTTCTCATGGTCTGAGAATCTTTAGGTACATTTTCGCAAACTCCAAGCAGGCTGTCATGTTCCTTTTACTGAGGAGTGGCTTCCGTCTGGCCACTCTACCATAAAGGCCTGATTGGTGGAGTGCTGCAGAGATGGTTGTCCTCCTGGAAGGTTCTCCCATCTCCACAGAGGAACTCTGGAGCTCTGTCAGAGTGACCATAAGGTTCTTGGTCATCTCCTTGACCAAGGCCCTTCTCCCCTGATTGCTCAGTTTGGCTTGGTGGCCAGCTCTAGGAAGAGTCTTGGTGGTTCCAGATTTCTTTGATTAAAGAATGATGGAGGCCACTGTGTTCTTAGGGACCTTCAATGCTCCAGAAATGTTCCCCCAGATCTGTGGCTCGACACAATCCTGTCTCGGAGCTCTACAGACAATTCCTTTGACCTCATGGCTTGGTTTTTGCTCTGACATGCACTGTCAAGTGTGTGACCTTATATCGACAGGTGTGTGCTTTTCCAAATAATGTCCAATCAGTGGAATTTACCACAGGTGGACTCCAATCAAGTTGTAAACTTGCATGATCAATGGAAACAGGATGCACCTGAGCTCAATTTGGAGTCTCATAGCAAAGGGTCGTAATACTTATGTAAATAAGGTTTTTCTGTTTTTCGCTTCTCATTATGGGGTATTGTGTGAAGATTTATGTGGGGTTTTATTTATTTAATCAATTTTAGAATAAGGCTGTGACTAACAAATTGCCTCTGTGAAGGATCTATGATGGCAGGCAGTCTGTTCTGTGTATCATGTAGGTGTATATATAGTGGTTAAAGACAGGTGTGTTTCTCCTCTGTGAAGGATCTATGATGGGAGGCAGCCTGTTCTGTGTACCATGTAGGTGTATATATAGTGGTTAAAGCCAGGTGTGTTTCTCCTCTGTGAAGGATCTATGATGGGAGGCAGCCTGTTCTGTGTACCATGGACAAAAGCATGATCAAGACTGTCCTGATTAAAGAGTGTTACAACATCTTCACCAACCGCATGGTGAGGCACACACACACACACACAAACACACACCCCTAATGATACTCGGAAAAATAATAACCCTAAAATTATTACTGATATTATTAATGCATTATTTGTGGCATTCATTATTCATTCATTTTAAAGTAGTGTGAATATTATGTAAATTAGTATTTATTTGATTTTATTTCACCTTTATTTAACTAGGCAAGTCAGTTAAGAACACATTCTTATTTTCAATGACGGCCTAGGAACGGTGGGTTATCTGCCTTGTTCAGGGGCAGAACGACAGATTTTTACCTTGTCAGCTCAGGGATTCAATCTTGCAACCTTACGGTTAACTAGTCCAACACTCTAACCACCTGCTTTACATTGCCCTCCACGCGAATGCAGTAAGAAGCCAAGGTAAGTTGCTAGCTAGCATTAAACTTATCTTATAAAAAACAATCAATCAATCATAATTACTAGTTAACTACACATGGTTGATGATATTACTAGTTTATCTAGCCTGTCCTGCGTTGCATATAATCGCTTAGGTACACGTTGCTCCAACCATAAACATCAATGCCTTTCTTAAAATCAATACACAAGTATATATTTTTAAACCTGCATATTTAGTTAATATTGCCTGCTAACATGAATTTCTTTTAACTAGGGAAAATGTGTCACTTCTCTTGCAAACAGAGTCAGGGTATATGCAGCAGTTTAGGCCGCCTGGCTTGTTGCGAACTGTGAAGACTATATCTTCCTAACAAAGACAGCCGACTTCGCCAAACGGGGGATGATTTAACAAAAGCGCATTTGTGATAAAAGCACAATCGTTGCACGACTGTACCTAACCATAAACATCAATGACTTTCTTAAAATCAATACACAGAATTAGATATTTTTAAACCTGCATATTTAGCTTAAAGAAATTCAGGTTAGCAGGCAATATTAATTTTGCGTTCATTGCACGCAGTCAGGGTATATGCAACAGTTTGAGCCGCCTGGCTCGTTGCGAACTAATTTGCCAGAATTCTATGTAATTATGACATAATATTGAAGGTTGTGCAATGTAACAGGAATAACGTTTTGTTTTCGAGATTATAGTTTCCAGATTCGACCATATTAATGACCTAAGGCTCGTATTTCTGTGTGTTATTATGTTATAATTAAGTCTATGATTTGATAGAGCAGTCTGACTGAGCGATGGTAGGCAGCAGCAGGCTCGTAAGCATTCATTCAAAATAGCACTTTCGTGCGTTTTGCCAGCAGCCCTTCGCAATGCATTGCGCTGTTTATGACTTCAAGCATCTCAACTCCCAAGAATAGGCTGGTGTAACCGATGTGAAATGGCTAGCTAGTTAGCCGGGTGCGCGCTAATAGCGTTTCAAACGTCACTCGCTCTGAGACTTGGAGTAGTTGTTCCCCTTGCTCTACATGGGTAACGCTGCTTCGAGGGTGGCTGTTGTCGATGTGTTCCTGGTTTGAGCCCAGGTAGGAGCGAGGAGAGGGACGGAAGCCATACTGTTACACTGGCAATACTAAAGTGCCTTTAAGAACATCCAATAGTCAAAGGTATATGAAATACAAATAACATAGAGAGAAATAGTCCTATAATTCCTATAATAACTACAACCTAAAACTTCTTACCTGGGAATATTGAAGACTCATGTTAAAAGGAACCACCAGCTTTCATATATTTTCATGTTCTGAGCAAGGAACTTAAACGTTAGCTTTTTTACATGGCACATATTGCACTTTTACTTTCTTCTCCAACACTTTGTTTTTCCATTATTTAAACCAAATTGAACCTGTTTCATTATTTATTTGAGGCTAAATTGATTTTATTGATGTATTATATTAAGTTAAAATAAGTGTTCATTCAGTATTGTTGGAATTGTCATTATTAGAAATAAAGAAATAAAAAAATCGTCCGATTAATCGGTAGCGGCTTTTTTGGGCCGCCAATAATCGGTATCGTATCGGCGTTGAAAAATCATAATCGGTCGACCTCTAATTTAGAGGGCAAGTTGGTTAGGATGATATCTATGAGGGCGCCCATGTTTACGGCTTTGGGGTGGTACCTTGTAGGTTCATTGATAATATTTGTGAGATTGAGGGCATCAAGCTTAGATTGTAGGATGGCTGGGGTGTTAAGCATGGGCCAGTTTAGGTCACCTAGCAGCACGAGCTCTGAAAATAGAAACAAATAAAGAAATACTATGATCATTATTAAATCATATAATTGTTATAACTGTCTGAACGGTGAGCTGTTTGATAATTAATACATCTGTCCTCCATGTTTTAGAACTTCTGTCTGAATGGTGAGCTGTTTGATATTTAATAAAACTGTCCTCCATGTTTTAGAACTTCTGTCTGAATGGTGAGCTGTTTGATCATTAATACAACTGTCCTCCATGTTTTAGAACTTCTGTCTGAATGGTGAGCTGTTTGATCATTAATACAACTGTCCTCCATGTTTTAGGACTTCCATCTGAATGGTGAGCTGTTTGATCATTAATACAACTGTCCTCCATGTTTTAGAACTTCTGTCTGAATGGTGAGCTGTTTGATCATTAATACAACTGTCCTCCATGTTTTAGGACTTCTGTCTGAATGGTGAGCTGTTTGATCATTAATACAACTGTCCTCCATGTTTTAGGACTTCTGTCTGAATGGTGAGCTGTTTGATCATTAATACAACTGTCCTCCATGTTTTAGAATTTCTGTCTGAATGGTGCGCTGTTTGATCATTAATACAACTGTCCTCCATGTTTTAGGACTTCTGTCTGAATGGTGAGCTGTTTGATCATTAATACAACTGTCCTCCATGTTTTAGAACTTCTGTCTGAATGGTGAGCTGTTTGATATTTACTACAACTGTCCTCCATGTTTTAGAACTTCTGTCTGAATGGTGAGCTGTTTGATATTTAATACAACTGTCCTCCATGTTTTAGGACTTCTGTCTGAATGGTGAGCTGTTTGATATTTAATACAACTGTCCTCCATGTTTTAGGACTTCCATCTGAATGGTGAGCTGTTTGATCATTAATACAACTGTCCTCCATGTTTTAGAACTTCTGTCTGAATGGTGAGCTGTTTGATATTTAATACAACTGTCCTCCATGTTTTAGAACTTCTGTCTGAATGGTGAGCTGTTTGATCATTAATACAACTGTCCTCCATGTTTTAGAACTTCTGTCTGAATGGTGAGCTGTTTGATCATTAATACAACTGTCCTCCATGTTTTAGGACTTCCATCTGAATGGTGAGCTGTTTGATCATTAATACAACTGTCCTCCATGTTTTAGGACTTCCATCTGAATGGTGAGCTGTTTGATCATTAATACAACTGTCCTCCATGTTTTAGGACTTCCATCTGAATGGTGAGCTGTTTGATATTTAATACAACTGTCCTCCATGTTTTAGAACTTCCGTCTGAATAGTGAGCTGTTTGATATTTAATACAACTGTCCTCCATGTTTTAGAACTTCTGTCTGAATGGTGAGCTGTTTGATATTTAATACAACTGTCCTCCATGTTTTAGAACTTCTGTCTGAATGGTGAGATGTTTGATCATTAATACAACTGTCCTCCATGTTTTAGAACTTCTGTCTGAATGGTGAGCTGTTTGATATTTAATACAACTGTCCTCCATGTTTTAGAACTTCTGTCTGAATGGTGAGATGTTTGATATTTAATACAACTGCCCTCCATGTTTTAGGACTTCCATCTGAATGGTGAGCTGTTTGATATTTAATACAACTGTCCTCCATGTTTTAGAACTTCCGTCTGAATAGTGAGCTGTTTGATATTTAATACAACTGTCCTCCATGTTTTAGAACTTCTGTCTGAATGGTGAGCTGTTTGATATTTAATACAACTGTCCTCCATGTTTTAGAACTTCTGTCTGAATGGTGAGATGTTTGATCATTAATACAACTGTCCTCCATGTTTTAGAACTTCTGTCTGAATGGTGAGCTGTTTGATATTTAATACAACTGTCCTCCATGTTTTAGAACTTCTGTCTGAATGGTGAGATGTTTGATATTTAATACAACTGCCCTCCATGTTTTAGCACTTCCATCTGAATGGTGAGATGTTTGATGCGGTGTCCGCTGCCGAGGACGATACATGGAGACGGATCCGTAGTGTCCTCTCACCTTCCTTTACCTCTGGACGACTAAAAGAGGTAGAACCATCCCTCCATCTCTCCCTTTCTATGATTTATCAACTTGTTATAAACACTTTATAACTTGTTATAACTCTTTATTAACTCATTATAGCTTGTTATAAACTCTTTAACTCATTATAGCTTGTTATAAACTATTAACTCTTTATAGCTTGTTATAAACTCTTTATAAAGTCATTATAGCTTGTTATAAACTCTTTATAAACTCATTGTCGCTTGTTTTGAACTCAAACCTAAATCAAATCAAATTGTATTTGTAGAAAACACATATTTAGCAGATGCGGGGGTAGTGAAATGCTTGTGTTCCTAGCTCCAACAGTGCACTAATATTTAACAATACACAACAGTACCCAAAAGTATAAAAGTAAAATAATGGAATTAAGAAATATAGAAATATTAGCATGAGCAATGTCGAAGTCTGGAGTATAAAATTATATATATGTATGTATGTGATGGGATGTACAGACATTATGGACAGTATGCAGATAGATTATATAGCAAATCTGTAGAATACATCGATAGAATAGTATTTATACAGCAATAGCTAAATAGGATGAGCCTTTACTAGAAACAGTATATACAGTGCATTCGGAAAGTATTCAGACCCTTTTTCCACATTTTGTTACGTTACAGCCTTATTCTAAAATGTATTAAATACATATTTTCCCTCATCAATCTACTACACACAATGACAAAGTGAAAACCGTTTTTTTTACATTTTTGCAAATTTATTAAAAATAATAAACAGATACCTTATTTAGATTATTATTCAAAGGTGGAGTCATGCGTCCTCTGAAACATGACCCGTTTGACCACCTACTTCCTGTTTCACCGGATGTCAGCAGCACTAATGTGAAACACATGACCACCTACTTCTTGCTTGACCCGGATGTCAGCATCACTGATGTGAAACACCGTTCAACTGACAACCGGAGTCAGCTTGCAGGGCCCGGCCCAGTCACACAGAGTCGCTAAAGCACGATAAGCCAAGGTCCCGGATGGCTCTGGGCCAATTATGTGCAATCCTTTGGGGTTCACGGTCAAGGTCGGTTGTGACACAGCCTTGGATCGAACACCAGGCTGTGCAGTGCTTTTGACCACTGCGATACCCAGGACCCCTATCTTCTTCATTCTAATGACATGCTTGAATCATAATATAGGACTAGAATTAGATGCAGATGGCTTTCACTTCTCTTCACGAAGATTTAATTGTTATATGAGTCTGAGTAAATAACTGCTATAGCTTACCGCCATTGCGCGTTCGCTCTTAACATTCAGCAAACAAGAGCTTGCATCCCTCTTCGATTAGTCTATTTGTATAGGAAATGTAACAACAATAATGTCCAGCAAGCTATTCTAGTCTAGCTTTTCCTGAATGGGAATCCAAGAGCTAAGGAGCATAATTTACTGGTGTCTCTTAGTTATTTATCCCAGGAAAAGGAAGTGGTTTTGTGCAGTAAATCTCAGTAACCGAGTTATGGCCATTCAACTCTAAACATGAAACAGCACTCTGCTAACCTCTGTCTCTGTCTCTGTCTCTGTCTCTGTCTCTGTCTCTGTCTCTGTCTCTGTCTCTGTCTCTCTCTCTGTCTCTCTCTCTGTCTCTCTCTCTCTCTCTCTCTCTCTCTCTCTCTCTCTCTCTCTCTCTCTCTCTCTCTCTCTCTCTCTCTCTCTCTCTCTCTCTCCTCTCTCTCTCTCCTCTCTCTCTCTCTCTCTCTCTCTCTCTCTCTCTCTCTCTCTCTCTCTCTCTCTCTCTCTCCTCTCTCTCTCTCTCTCTCTCTCTCTCTCTCTATATATATATATATATATATATATATATATATATATATATATATATATTTATAGATGTTTGGTATCATGAAACAGCACTCTTCTAACCTGCTGAGCGGAATGAAGAAGCAGGCAGATAAAGACCAGGCCATCGAACTGAAGGAGTGAGTCCTCACCTCTGACCTCTAACCTCAAATCTCTGGCTTGACACTTAGAAAACCCTTTCTCAATTATGTTAGCATAGCTGAAAACTGTCGTTCTGAGTAAAGAAGTAATAAAACTGGCCTTCTTTAGACTAGTTGAGTATCTGGAGCATCAGCATTTGTGGGATTGATTAAAGGCTCGAAATGTCCAGAAACAAAGACTTTCTTCTGAAACTCGTCAGTCTATTCTTGTTCTGAGAAATGAAGGCTATTCCATGCGAGAAATTGCCAAGAAACTGAAGATCTCGTACAACGCTGTGTACTAGTTCCTTCACAGAACAGCGCAAACTGGTATGCTGGCCTTCTAGGCAGAGTTTCAAGAAAAAGCTATATCTCAGACTGGCCAATAAAAAGAAAATATTAAAATGGGCAAAAGAGCACAGACACTGGACAGAGGAACTCTGCCTAGAAGGCCAGAATCCCGGAGTCGCCTCTTCACTGTTGATGTTGAGACTGGTGTTTTGCGGGAACTATTTAAAGAAGCTGCTAGCTGGTCAGTAGTTTTAGTCAGTAGTTGTGTGGTCTAGAGGTTGACCGATTACATGGCCGATTAATTAAGGCCGATATCAAGATTTCATAACAATCGGTGATCGGCCTTTTTGGATGCCGTTTTTGGCCAATTATATTGCAATCCACGAGGAGACTGCGTGGCAGGCTGACCACCTGTTATGCGATTGCAGCATCAAAAGGACCTTGTAGCTGCAAGGAGCCAAGGTAAGTTGCTAGCTAGCATTAAACTTAACTTATAAAAAACAATCAATCTTCACATAATCACTAGTTAACTACACATGGTTGATGATATTACTAGGTTAACTAGCTTGTTCTGCGTTGCATATAATCAATGTGGTGCCTGTTAATTTATCATCGAGTCACAGCCTACTTCAACTTGATGATTTAACAAATGCGCATTCACGAAAAAAAGCACAGTCGTTGCAATAACGTACCTAACAATAAACATCAATGCCTTTCTTGAAATCAGTACACAAGTATATTTATTAACCTACATATGTAGTTAAAATAAATTCATGTTAGCAGACAGTATTAACTAGGGAAATTGTGTCACTTCTCTTGCGTTCAGTGCAATCAGAGTCAGGGTATATGCAGCAGTTTGGGCCGCCTGGCTCGTTGCGAACTGTTGAAAAGCAATGTAACAGTAATATTTAGAATTAGGGTTGCCACCCATTTGATAAAATACGGAACGGTTCTGTATTTCACTGAAAGAATAAACGTTTTATTTTCGAAATGAGAGGTTCTGGATTTGACCATATTAATTACCAAAGGGTCGTATTTCTGTGTGTTTATTATATTATGATTAAGTATATGATTTGATATTTGATAGAGCAGTCTGACTGAGCAGTGGTAGGCAGCAGCAGGCTCGTAAGCATTCATTCAAACAGCAGCTCTTAGCAATGCTGGGATGCACAGCGCTGTTTATGACTTCAAGCCTGTCACCTCCCAAGATTAGGCTGGCAATACTAAAGTGCTTATAAGAACATCCAATAATCAAAGGTATATGAAATACAAATAACATAGAGAGAAATAGTCCTATAATTCCTATAATAACTACAACCTAAAAACTTCTTAACTGGGAATATTGAAGACTCATGTTAAAAAGGAACCACCAGCTTTCATATGTTCTCCTGTTCTGAGCAAGGAACTTAAGGCTGGTGTAACCGATGTGAAATGGCTAGCTAGTTAGCCGGGTGCGCGCTAATAGCGTTTCAAACGTCACTCGATCTGAGACTTGGAGTAGTTGTTTCCCCTTGCTCTGCATGGCTAACGCTGCTTCGAGGATGGCTGTTGTCGATGTGTTCCTGGTTCGAGCCCAGGTAGGAGCGAGGAGAGGGACGGAAGCGATACTGTTACACTGGCAATACTAAAGTGCCTATAAGAACATCCAATAGTCAAAGGTATATGAAATACAAATCGTATAGAGAGAAATAGTCCTATAATTCCTATATTAACTTCAACCTAAAACATCTTACCTGGGAATATTGAAGACTCATGTTAAAAGTTGTGGTCAGTAGTTGTGTGGTAAGTAGTTGTGTGGTCAGTAGTTGTGTTGTCAGTAGTTGTGTGGTTGTGGTCCATAGTTGTGTGGTCAGTAGTTGTGCGGCTGTGGTCAGTAGGTTTGTGGTCAGTAGTTGTGTGGTCATAGTTGTGGTCGGTAGTTGTGTGGTCTGTAGTTGTGTGGTCAGTAGTGGTGTGGCCAGTAGTTGTGTGGCCAGTAGTTGTGTGGCCAGTAGTTGTGTGGTCAGTAGTTGTGTGGTCAGTAATTGTGTGGCCAGTAGTTGTGTGGCCAGTAGTTGTGTGGCCAGTAGTTGTGTGGCCAGTAGTTGTGTGGCCAGTAGTTGTGTGGTCAGTAGTTGTGTGGTCAGTGGTTGTGTGGTCAGTAGTTGTGGTCAGTAGTTGTGTGGTCAGTAGTTGTGTGGTCAGTGGTTGTGTGGTCAGTAGTTGGCAGCGGTGGCAAGAAAAAGTATGTGAACACTATGGATTTACCTGGATTTCTGCATAAATGGTCATCAAATTTGATCTGATCTTCATCTAAGTCACAACAAGACAAAGTGTGCTTAAACTAATAACACACAAACAATTATACATTTTTATGTCTTTATTGAATACACCGTAAACACCTTAAACATTCACAGTGCAGGGTGGAAAAAGTGTGTGAACCCTTAGATTTAATAACTGGTTGACCCTCCTTTGGCAGCAATAAACTCAAGCAAACGTTTTCTGTAGTTGCGGATCAGACCTGCACAACGGTCAGGAGGAATTTTGGACCATTCATCTTTACAAAACTGTTTCAGTTCAACAATATTCTTAGGATGTCTGGTGTGAAGCACTCTCGAGGTCATGCCACAGCATTTTAAATCGTTTTGAGGTCAGGACCCTGACTGGGCCACTCCAGAAGGCGTTTTTTATTCTCTTGAAGCCATTCTGTTGATGATTTACTTCTGTGTTTTGGGTCATTGTCCTGTTACATCACCCAACTTCTGTTGAGCTTCAACTAGTAGACAGATGGCCTTACAATCTCCTGCAAAATGTCTTGATTAACTTGGGAATGTATTTTTCCGTTGGTGATAGCACGCTGTCCAGGCCCTGAGGCAGCAAAGCATCCCCAACCCATGATGCTCCCTCCACCATACTTTACAGTTGGAAAGAGGTTTTTATGTTGGTGTGCTGTGCCTTTTTTTGTCCACACATTGTGTTGTGTGTTCCTTCCAAACAACTCAACTGTAGTTTCATCTGTCCACAGACAATTTTTCCAGTAGCGTTGTGGAACATCCAGGTGCTCTTTTGTGAACTTCAGATGTGCAGAAATGTTTTTTTTGATAGCAGTGGCTTCTTCTGTGGTGTCCTCCCATGAGCACCATTCTTGTTTATTGTTTTACGTATCGTAGACTCGTCAACAGAGATGTTAGCATGTTCCAGAGATTTCTGTAAGTCTTTAGCTGACACTCTAGGATTCTTCTTAACCTCATTGAGCATTCTGCACTGTGCTCTTGCAGTCATCTTTGCAGGACGGCCACTGCTAGGGAGAGTAGCAACAATGCTGAACTTTCTCCATTTATAGACAATTTGTCTTACCGTGGACTGATGAACATCAAGGCTTTTAGAGATACTTTTGTAACCCTTTCCAGCTTTATGCAAGTTTACAATTCTTAATCTTAGGTCTTCTGGGATCTCTTTTGTTCCAGGCATGGTTCACATCAGGCAATGCTTCTTGTGAATAGCAAAGTCAAGTTTTGTGAGTGTTTTTTATAGGGCAGGGCAGCTCAAACCAACATCTCCAATCTCGTCTCATTGATTGGACTCCAGGTTAGCTGACTCCTGACTCCAATTCGAAAAGACCTCAGCGTAGGTGTTCACATACTTTTTCCAACCTATTGAATGTTAAAATGATGAATTCAATATAGACAAGAAAAATACAATAATTTGTGTTATTAGTTTAAGCAGACTGTGTGTGTCTATTGTTGTGACTAAGATGAAGATAAGATCAAATTTTCTAACAAATTTATGCAGAAATACAGGTAATTCCAAACAGTTCACATACTTTTTCTTGCCATTGTAGTTGTGTGGTCAGTAGATGTGTGGTTGTAGTCAGTAGTTGTGTGGTCAGTAGTTGTGTGGTCAGTAGTTGTGTGGTCAGTAGTTGTGGTCAGTAGTTGTGTGATTGTGGTCAGTAGTTGTGTGGTCAGTAGTTGTGTGGTCAGTAGTTGTGTGGTCAGTAGTTGTGGTCAGTAGGTGTGTGGTCAGTAGTTGTGTGATTGTGGTCAGTAGTTGTGTGGTCAGTAGTTGTGTGGTCAGTAGTTGTGTGGTCAGTAGTTGTGTGGTCAGTAGTTGTGTGATTGTGGTCAGTAGTTGTGTGGTCAGTAGTTGTGTGATTGTGGTCAGTAGTTGTGTGGTCAGGAGTTGTGGTTGGTAGTTGTGTGGTTGTGGTCAGTAGTGGTGTGGTCAGTCGTTATGTGGTTGTGGTCAGTAGTGGTGTGGTCAGTCGTTATGTGGTCAGTAGTTGTGTGGTCAGTTGTTTTGTGGTCGTGGTCAGTAGTTGTGTGTTCTGTAGTTGTATGGTCAGCAATTGTGCGGTCAGTAGTTGTGTCTGTAGTTGTGCGGTCACCAGTTGTGGTCAGTAGTTGTGGTCTGTAGTTGTGTGGTCAGTAGTGGTGTGGTCAGTAGATGTGTGGTGAGTAGTGGTGTGTCAGTAGTTGTGTGGTCAGTTGTTGTGGTTAGTAGATGTGTAATTGTGGTCAGTAGATGTGTAGTTGTGGTCAGTAGTTGTGTAATTGCGGTGATGTTGCAGGTTCTTTGGGCCCTACAGTATGGACGTGGTCACCAGCACAGCCTTCAGTGTGGACATTGACTCTCTGAACAACCCTTCAGACCCCTTCGTTTCCAACGTCAAGAAAATGATCAAGTTTGACCTGTTCAACCCACTGTTCCTCCTAATCGGTGAGACCGCACACGCACACGCAGACACACGTGGATGCAAAGTTGTACTTTTTAATCATATGAAGTTGTATGCCTTTCTGTAAAACGTTCCTCTCCTCTCCTTCTCCAGCTTTGTTTCCCTTCACAGGTCCTATCTTGGAGAAGATGAAGTTTTCTTTCTTCCCGTCTGAGGTGACAGACTTCTTTTACGCCTCGCTGGCTAAGATCAAATCTGGACGTGACACTGGGAACTCAACTGTAAACATGTTTTATGTTCATATTTGATTGTTATATTGATATTTTCATCTGTACAATTGTATTTGTGTTGTAATATTCTGTATTTTTTTATTTCGTAACAATGTAACTATGTAATGTAACTGGTGATGGGGACCAATATGGAATGTCTATATCAATATCATGTCGGAATTAAAAAAACTATTATTGGGACCCAAATATCTACATTCATATTAGAATCTGTTTGTGTTGGTTGTGATTGGATGAGATCCATTAGAATCTGTTTGTGTTGGTTGTGATTGGACCAGATCAATTAGAATCTGTTTGTGTTGGTTGTGACTGGACCAGATCAATTGGAATCTGTTTGTGTTGGTTGTGACTGGACCAGATCCATTGGAATCTGTTTGTGTTGGTTGTGACTGGACCAGATCAATTAGAATCTGTTTGTGTTGGTTGTGACTGGACAAGATCCAGTAGAATATGTTTTGTGTTGGTTGTGACTGGACCAGATCCAATAGAATCTGTTTGTATTGGTTGTGACTGGACGAATTTGACCTCATGTCTATCTGCTTTCAGAGTCGGGTGGATTTCTTACAGCTGATGATCGACTCTCAGAAAGGCAGCGACACAAAGACAGGAGAGGACCAGACTAAAGGTACCTGCCGAACAAACACCTTGTCATGTGCGTCGTAAGGATTGGAACAAGGCGCAGCGGGTAAAGTGCTCATCTTCTTAATTTATTTAAAGAAAACACTTAAACAAAATAAACAAACGACGATAACAGTTCCATAAGGCTCCCAGGCTATACAGAAAATAACCACCCACAAAACACAAGTGAAAACAAACCCAACTAAATATGGCCTCCAATTAGCCTCTCTAGGGTCGGCGGGACGAAATCGTCTCACCTACGTAACAGCCAGTGGAATCCTGTGGCGCATTATTCAAATAACTTAGAAATGCTATTACTTCAATTTCTCAAACATATGACTATTTTACAGCATTTTAAAGACAAGACTCTCGTTAATCTAACCACACTGTCCGATTTCAAAAAGGCTTTACAACGAAAACAAAACATTAGATTATGTCAGCAGAGTACCCAGCCAGAAATAATCAGACACCCATTTTTCAAGCTAGCATATAATGTCACAAAAAACAAAACCACAGCTAAATGCAGCACTAACCTTTGATGATCTTCATCAGATGACACACCTAGGACATTATGTTATACAATACATGCATGTTTTGTTCAATCAAGTTCATACTTATATCAAAAACCAGCTTTTTAGATTAGCATGTGACGTTCAGAACTAGCATACCCCCCGCAAACTTCCGGTGAATTTACAAAAAATGTACTAAATTGCTCACGATAAACGTTCACAAAAAGCATAACAATTATTTTAAGAATAATAGATACAGAACTCCTCTATGCACTCGATATGTCCGATTTTAAAATAGCTTTCGGTGAAAGCACATTTTGCAATATTCTAAGTAGATAGCCCGGCATCACAGGGCTAGCTATTTAGACACCCAGCAAGTTTAGCACTCACCAAAGTCAGATTTACTATAAGAAAAATGTTATTACCGTTGGTGTTCTTCGTCAGAATGCACTCCCAGGACTTCTACTTCAATAACAAATGTTGGTTTGGTCCCAAACAATCCATAGTTATGTTCAAATATCCTCTGTTTTGTTCGTGCGTTCAAGACACTATCCGAATGGTAAAGAAGGGTGACGCGCACGACGCATTTCGTGACAAAAAATGTCTAAATATTCCATTACCGTACTTCGAAGCATGTCAACCGCTGTTTAAAATCAATTTTTATGCCATTTTTCTCGTAAAAAAGCGATAATATTCCGACCGGCAAAGCGTGTTTACGTTCAAAGAGAGAGAAAATAAAAGCATGGGATCCCCTCGTGCACGAGCCTCAGTCTGATGGCCCTCTGATTGACCACCATCCAAACGCGCTAAAGTTTTTCAGCCAGAGGCTGGAATTACATCATTCAGCTTTTTCCCGGGTTCTGAGAGCCTATGGGAGCCGTAGGAAGTGTCACGTTACAGCAAAGATCCTCAGTTTTTAATAAACAGAGCCAAGAAGAACAAGAACTTGTCAGACAGGCCACTTCCTGTAAAGGAATCTTCTCAGGTTTTTGCCTGCCATATCAGTTCTGTTATACTCACAGACACCATTCAAACAGTTTTAGAAACTGTAGGGTGTTTTCTATCCAAAGCCAATAATTATATGCATATTCTAGTTACTGGGCAGGAGTAGTAACCAGATTAAATCGGGTACGTTTTTTATCCGGCCGTGCAAATACTGCCCCCTATCCCCAACAAGTTAGAGACAACAACAACCAGCTGCCTCTAATTGGAGGTCATTGCCAAAAACCCAACATAGAAAAAGAAAACTAGATATACACATAGAAATAGAAAATATAGAACATAAACCAAAAACACCGAAACACACAAAACAAACACCCCCTGCCACACCCTGACCAAACTACAATAACAAATAACCCCTTTTACTGGTCAGGATGTGACACACCTGTAAACTGCTGTCACCAACACACACCTGTAAACTGCTGTTACCAACACACACCTGTAAACTGCCGTTACCAACACACACCTGTAAACTACTGTTGCAAACAAACACCTGTAAACTACTGTTACAAACACACGCATGTAAACTACTGTAACCAACACACACCTGTAAACTACTGTTACAAACACACGCATGTAAACTACTGTTACCAACACACACCTGTAAACTACTGTTACCAACACACACCTGTAAACTACTGCTACAAACACACACCTGTTACAAACACACACCTGTAAACTACTGTTACAAACACAGACCTGTTACAAACTATTCTCTTCATCTCTCTCTTTCTCTCTCTCTCTCTCCCTTCACAGGACTGACTGATCATGAGATCTTGTCTCAGGCCATGATCTTCATCTTCGCCGGCTACGAGACCAGCAGCAGTACTATGAGTTTCCTGGCCTATAACCTGGCAACCAACCCCCATGTCATGACCAAACTGCAGGAGGAGATAGATACTGTGTTCCCCAACAAGGTAACCCCCACACCATGACCAAACTGCAGGAGGAGATAGATACTGTGTTCCCCAACAAGGTAACCCCCACAACATGACCAAACTGCAGGAGGAGATAGATACTGTGTTCCCCAACAAGGTAACCCTCACACCATGACCAAACTGCAGGAGGAGATAGATACTGTGTTCCCCAACAAGGTAACCCCCACACCATGACCAAACTGCAGGAGGAGATGGATACTGTGTTCCCCAACAAGGTTTTCAATGTCAGATGTGTTGAGGTAGTGATGTGTGTGTAACCCCGGTGCCAGATGTGTTGAGGTACTGATGTGTATGTAACCCTGGTGTCAGTTGTGGTGAGGTACTGATTTGTATGTAACCACGGTACAGACTCCAATCCAGTACGAAGCTCTGATGCAGATGGACTATTTAGACTGTGTGTTGAACGAGTCTCTGAGACTGTACCCCATCTCCCCGCGACTGGAGAGGGTCGCCAAGAAGACGGTGGAGATTAACGGCATCGTCATCCCCAAAGACTGCGTTGTCCTGGTTCCCACGTGGACCCTCCACCGTGACCCAGAGATCTGGTCAGACCCTGAGGAGTTCAAACCAGAGAGGTACTCGACCGCACCGTGACCACAATCCAACCATAACACAACCTTAATGCAACCACAAGTCAACCATAACACAACCACAAGTTAACCTCTTGACGGTCGCCTAGGATAGGGGGCGCCACAGCGCTTTTTGAAAAAATTCGTGCCCATTTTAAACAGCCTACTACTCAAACTCAGAAGCTAGGATATGCATATAATTAATACTATTGGATCGAAAACACCCTAAAGTTTCTAAAACTGTTTGAATGGTGTCTGTGAGTATAACTGAACTCATATGGCAGTCAAAACCCCGAGACAGATCGAAACAGGAAGTGGAATTCTGAATTGCGGACTCAACTTCATCTCGTTGCCTATAAATCACACCGTGAGCAATGGTTCATTGAGCACTTCCTATTGCTTCCACTAGATGTCCCCAGTCTTTATAAAGTGATTTGAGTCTCCTACTGTGAAAACTGACAGAATAACACGCTGTGGAACGTGGTCACATGAGGAGGGCCATCACCATTATGACGCCGGCGCCCCTGGCTACCCTCCCCTTTCGAAATGTTTACAAAGATAATGAAACCGTCGCCCTTGAATCTTATTGGAGCTCTGGTTGAAAAAGGCCCTAAAGATTTATGTTATACAACGTTTGACATGTTTGAACGAACCTAAATAAGAAAAAAATGCATTTTGTTGAAAGAGTAGTCCCATGGCCGATGGAGCTTTTGGTGCAGCCTTCAGAACGCGCTAACAAGAACAAGCTATTGGAACATAAAGGATGAACTTTTTCGAACGAAAATACATTTGTTGTGGACCTGGGATTCCTGGAAGTGCCTAAGGATGAAAATAATCAAAGGTAAGGGATTATTGACTATAGTATACAAGACTAGATGTGATATGCGATTGTTCCAAGATGGCGCTGACCTGTATTGCTAGCCTATTGTTCTGAGTATCGCATCCCCTTTTATCGCAAAGTGTGAATACCCCGTAAAGTTATTTTTAAATCTGGCATTACAGGTGCTTTCAAGAGATATTCATCTATAAATCTTAGAATGACAATATTACATTTTAAAATTGTTTTCGAATAGTAATTTAGTAAATTGTAGCGCTGTTTCACCGGATGCATTTGAGGGAAAATAGTTAGTCAACGTTACGTGCCGATGTAAAATGCTGTTTTTATATATAAATATGAACTTTATCAAACAAAAGAATGCATGTATTGTGTAACATTATGTCCTAGGTGTGTCATCTGATGAAGATTGTCAAAGGTTAGTGCTGCATTTAGCTGTTTTTTGGTTATTTGTGATGCATGTGGTTGGTCGGAAAATGGCTATGTGGCTACTTTTACGATATACTCCTCTAACATAATCTAATGTTTTGCTTTTGTTGTAAAGCCTTTTTGAAATCGGACAACGTGGTTCGATTCAGGAGAGGTGTATCTATAAAACGATATAATTTTTTTTTTCAATTGAAAAAATATATATATTACATTTTGTTATGCTAATGGCGATAGGATTTTTCGCTGGATGTCCGTCCCGCATACGGAGCCCGACCAGGGGTTAACTATAACACAACCACAAGTCAACCATAACACAACCACAAAACAACCTTAAGTCAACCATAACACAACCACAAGTCAACCTTAACACAACCACAAGTCAACCATAACACAACCACAAGTCAACCATAACACAACTACAAGTCAACCATAACACAACCACAATTCAACCACAAAACAACCACAATACCACAATACAAGATCATTATTTAATTTTGCTACAACGTAACCACAACCACAGTGCATTATAATACTGCAGTGCAATGTTTAATGTGCCTGAACCACAACCACAAATCAACAACAATACAATGTGTAATATGTCTGCCCTCTCCCTGTCCAGGTTCAGTAAGGAGAACAAGGAGTCTATTGATCCGTACACGTACATGCCGTTTGGGGCGGGGCCCAGGAACTGTATCGGGATGCGTTTCGCCCTGATCATGATCAAACTGGCCATGGTCGAGATCCTCCAGAGTTTCACTTTCTCCGTCTGCGACGAGACCGAGGTGAGACGCTCACCTGAGCAGACAGAATATGACATCATCAAACATCAGTAGCATTCATAGATAGAGGCTGCACTCGCCGCAGCACCTGTTTTAACATGGTCACAACCTGTTTTAACATGATCACCACCTGTTTTAACATGGTAAGTAGCTGTTTTACATGGTCAGCACCTGTTTTAGCATGGTCATTGCCTGTTTTACATGGTCACCACCTGTTTTAACATGGTCACCACCTGTTTTAACATGATCACCGCCTGTTTTAACATGGTAAGTAGCTGTTTTACATGGTCACCACCTGTTTTAACATGGTCACCACCTGTCTTAACATGGTCATCACCTGTTTTAAAATGGTCACCACCTGTTTTAACATGGTCACCAACTGCTTAACAAGTTCACCACCTGTTTTAACATGGTCAGCACCTGTTTTAACAAGTTTACCACCTGTTTTAACATGGTCATGACCTGTTTTAGCATGCCAACACCTGTTTTAACATGGTCACCACCTGTTTTAACATTGTCACCACCGGTTTTAACTTGGTCAGCACCTCTTTTAGCATGTTCACCACCTGTTTCAACATGGTCTGTTATTCTCTATAGATCCTGTTGGAGATGGACAAGCAGTTTCTGCTGATGCCAAAACGACCAATCAAACTGAGGCTGGAGCCCCGTAGCATCACCTCTAGCAACACCACCTCCATTTCTCTGAAGAGTCCAGCAACATGACCAAATGCCGGAGTACTGTACCCTACCCTGGAGTACCATAACATCTATCTATCTATCTATCTATCTATCTATCTATCTATCTATCTATCTATCTATCTATCTATCTATCACACCATCTATCTATCTATCTATCTATCTATCTATCTATCTATCTATCTATCTATCTATCTATCTATCTATCACACCATCTATCTATCTACCTACCTATCACTCTTTCTATCTATCTTGAACAAATATCTAAAGGCAACATGAAACAATTTCAAAGATTTTGCTGTGCTACAGCTCACATAAGGAAATCAATCAATTGAAATGAGGCCCTAATCTATGGATTTCACATGACGTACTGCCAAATTCTCTAAAACAATGTTGGAGGTGGCATATGGTAGAGAACTGAACATTCAATTATCTGGCAAATACTCTGGTGGACATTCCTGCAGTCAGGATGCTGATTGTGGCATTGGGTTGTGTTGTGTGACAAAACTGCACATTTTAGAGTGGCCTGTTATTGCCCCCAGCACTAGGCGCACCTGTGTAATGATCATGCTGTTAAATCAGCTTCTTGATATGCCACACCTGTCAGGTGGATGGGCTATCTTGACAAAGGATAAAATGCTCACTTACAGGTATGTTAACAAATTTGTTGACAACATTTGAGAGAAATAGGCTTTTTGTGCTTATGGAGAATTTCTGGGATCTTTTATTTCAGCTCATGAAACGTTATTGTTAAGTATATCACAATCTATCATCTATCTATCTATCTATCTATCTGTCTATCTATCTATCGGCTACTGAATATTCAGTCCTTACCCTGCTATATGCTACTGAATATTCAGGCTGGGATTCAATAGGCTACTTAATATAATATACTCAGCCCCTACCCTGCTATAGGATACTGAATATTCAGTTCTTACCCTAACCCTGCTATAGGCGTCTGAAAACTCAGCCCTTACCCTGACCCTGCTATAGGCTACTGAATACTCAGTCCCGACCCTGCTATAGGCTACTGAATATTCAGGCTGGGATTCAATAGGCTAGTTAATATAATATGATAATAAGACTGCATTCACAATGAATGTTCAGTTCAGTCAGTTCAATCATGAATTACCTTTAAAATGGCACATGGCTGACAAAGTGCTGGGATTGAATCCTGGTCTCAGTCTCATGCTTGGTTTGAGTAGGACTCAGAAACCCATGTCCACCAGATAAAAGAAAGATAGTAATACTATGGATGCATTATGGGTACATGTCTTGTTAAAGTTAGACACCAGGAGGTATTAAATCCATGGCATGATGTCATGTCTGGATCCTGCACACTACTGGCTGGTGGCTGGAATTCTCCTAGAATGTAGAACTCTGGCTGGTGTTCTCTAGGACTGTACTCTCATTCTGTTCCTCTGAGTGTTCTGCTGTCCAGTCATTCCAAAATAGAATCTTTACTGTCTGTTGAGATGATCCCTGTAGCTGCTTTGCTTTAACTTTAATGATATCAAACCAATTAAATCATCACACTAATGAACAAGGTCGTCTGTGTATTTATTAACATTCATAAGACAAAACTTAAGACACAAACACACAGAAATATACATGAGAACAATCAGTATTGATTGATTTGTGTTATTTATCAAGACATACTGTATTTGTATTTTCATTCAGCTAGGCCTCATTGTAGTGTTACGACTTGGTCATCCACACGTTTCTTTCAGATCCCAATACCACCCTTGTGTAGCCGTTGGATGTAAATACACAGCCCTGGTAGCTCAGGTCCCATTTACAAACTATTAATTCACTTTCTACATTTTCCAGCTCTTGTACTTTCTGCATTGATAAACACAGAGCAGAGAATCTCTGGTCGCGAAATTCACGTCCTTCACAAAGAGCAACGTTTTTTGAATCAGAAGATAACATTGCAGCTTATAATCAGTTGGAATACCAGGTTTGCGTCTTATGTCATACTTTTTTTGCCATCTAGTTTAATATATTATTTAATTTAATCTATGGCATTATTTAGGATCCTTAAGACATTAGCTTCTACTATACTAAATAAAACAAATGATTAGAATAACAGTGTGGTTTCACATAAAACTATTTTGGAAATAATTTGCCTTGAAACGGAAGCAAACAGAGCAAAACGTGGAGGGACATACCTGAATTTATCCCAATAGAAACTCTCATTTTGCTCTGTGTGCTTCCATTTAGTTCTTAAACGTTAAAAGGTTTCCGTAATGAATATGCCCCTGCTCTCTCTGTGAATCATTCACCTTCCCTCCCTGCTTTGCTTTCACCTCTCACACAGTCTCCCTCCTATCTCCTTATTGTGTGTGTGTTGTGAACAACATTTGCCTGAGCAACAATAGTAGAATCGGCGGTTCGGATTCAAAACAAAGGTTACCCATTGAAACTGATGCAAACGGATATAAATTGTGCAATCATGCAAAAATCCTGGAGGGAATTTATGATGCTAAACATATATAATACATTCAACAAAAGAAAATAATTTCTTAATTTGACCAAATAAAATGTTTTTCAAATTGCGCTGTGGATGTATAGTCTTCAGGACTGAAACATACCTTCAGTGTACAGCCTTATGGATCTGGGGTTCATGACATGGGGTACCAGCCTTATGGATCTTGGGTTCATGACATGGGGTACCAGCCTTATGGATCTGGGGTTCATGACATGGGGTACCAGCCTTATGGATCTGGGGTTCATGACATGGGGTACCAGCCTTATGGATCTGGGGTTCATGACATGGGGTACCAGCCTTATGGATCTGGGGTTCATGACATGGGGTACCAGCCTTATGGATCTGGGGTTCATGACATGGGGTACCAGCCTTATGGATCTGGGGTTCATGACATGGGGTACAGCCTTATGGATCTGGGGTTCATGACATGGGGTACCAGCCTTATGGATCTGGGGTTCATGACATGGGGTACCAGCCTTATGGATCTGGGGTTCATGACATGGGGTACCAGCCTTATGGATCTGGGGTTCATGACATGGGGTACCAGCCTTATGGATCTTGATCTTGGGTTCATGACATGGGGTACCAGCCTTATGGATCTGGGGTTCATGACATGGGGTACCAGCCTTATGGATCTTGGGTTCATGACATGGGGTACCAGCCTTATGGATCTGGGGTTCATGACATGGGGTACCAGCCTTATGGATCTGGGGTTCATGACATGGGGTACCAGCCTTATGGATCTGGGGTTCATGACATGGGGTACCAGCCTTATGGATCTGGGGTTCATGACATGGGGTACCAGCCTTATGGATCTGGGGTTCATGACATGGGGTACCAGCCTTATGGATCTGAGGTTCATGACATGGGGTACCAACCTACTCATTGACACCCACGGATTACAATTATGAGTTCACACAAATATTAGCATCATAGCTCTTATTGCGGGACTTTAACTGTGGGAAATCACCAAACAATTGAGCCTAGAGTGCATATTGAACATTCATATTTTAATGTAAAGCCTTACTTATGGAATTGGAAAGTGATTTCCCACAGTTAAAGTCCTGCAATAACAGCTATGACACTATTATTTGTGTAAACTCTTCACATTTCATGGACCCAAGATCCAGAGGTAACACTGTACAGTGCAATAGAAGTATGTACCAATGCAATTATAATACAGCCAGAGTGCAACTTCAACTATTTTTTTGTGTCAAATGAACTACTTATTGTCTTTTGTTTAATTCATATAACAACATTCTTACCTTGTTTAGCATTATCTTGTCCAAATATGGCATTATCTCCACTGTTTGCATCTGTTTGCATCAGTTTCAATATTGGACCCTTATTTTGAAGGTGAACTGCAAATTCCATTGTGACTCATCCTTATTCTAGCTGCCATCACAGATGTGCTTTTCCGACCTGATACAATAATCACTTGCAACCTGCACGGTCTCAGACAGAGTACGGAGAAGAGCAATGGTCGGTAGTCGAGATCTGCCGCGTGCACAGAAGAACCACACTAGAACCGGACAGAAAAAAACAACTCAAAACCTGTCAGACCACTAGACAAGTGAACTCAAACGAGCCTGAGAGAAAACGGAGCCTTTGTTTTCAGAAGCAGCAGGGAGCCGAACCGGAGGAAAAGATTATGAGTTTTCTACCATACTTCTCTGCTGAGACCTGGACCCTCCTGGCCCTCCTCATCACCTTCATTGTAGTGTAAGGTCTTCAAATCAAATTGTATTACATCAAATCAAATGTTATTTGTCACATGCATCGTAGTTTATGTCGTGGAAATATTCAGTCAATAATATTTCACAAATACCGGAGCCTGTGAGTTCAAATAGACTTTTATTACGACATAATAAAAGCAGAGCTCGTTCATAAAAACAGCTACTTTTCCAGTCTTGGCGAACACTTCTTATACAGCTGTCCTCCTTACGTCACCCCCGTAGTAACTCCTCTAAATGAGTCATCCCCTCTGGCATTCAAACCACCGTTATCTTATTGCCTTGCACTCATTTTAGATTGGTTTCACTTTAGGGCATGGAAACTTTAGAGCCAAAGCAATAGTTCAAACATACAGGCATGTTCTCGACTAATACAGGTGCATGCATGTAGGACCACAGCAACATTCCATAGAAATAACCAGACATGTTATCCTGCTAGCTCCTCTGAAAGGAACACCCATGTTCTGGAAAAATCCCAGGAGGTGTAACCATAGCAACACTATATATTAGACCAAACCACTGTTACAAGTACAAACAGTCATGTCCCCTCCTCAGACAGGTGCATGTCTAATGGTGTCTAATGACCCAAACCCATATATAGAGTGCACTCATCTTGCGGACTATCCTGAAATGTATCATGGCCACACATGTTCTGGAAAATTCTCAATATTAACTGTTGTAGACTATTAGTGAAATGCTTACTTACGGGTCCTTTTCCAACAACGTATCATAACTCCAGGCGAGACCCAGATGCAGACGCAGGAGGCAGATGGTTGGAGTCTCAGATGTTAAATAATCCAAAAAGGAGTAGGCAAGAGAATGGTCGTGGACAGGCAAAAGGTCAAAACCGGATCAGAGTCCAGGAGGTACAGAGTGGCAGGCAGGCTCGAGGTCAAGGCAGGCAGAATGGTCAGTTAGGCAGGTACAGAGTCCAGAAACAGGCAAGGGTCAAAATCGGGAGGACTAGAAAAAGGAGAAATAGCAAAAGCAGGAGAATGGGAAAAACCGCTGGTTGACTTGGACATACAAGACGAACTGGCACTGAGAGACAGGAAACACAGGGATAAATACACTGGGAAAAACAAGCAACACCTGGAGGGGGTGGAGACAATAACAAGGACAGGTGAAACAGATCAGGGTGTGACAAAATGATAACATGGTTATATGCAGAAAAACATGGCTATATACAGAAAAACATGGCTATATACAGAAAAACATGGCTATATACAGAATAACATGGCTATATACAGAATAACATGTTTACATACAGATTAACATGGCTATATACAGAATAACATGGTTGTTTACATAATAACATGGTTGTTTACATAATAACATGGTTATATACAAAAGTTCATGGTTATGTACAGATTAACATGGCTTAATACAGAATAACATGATAAAATACAGAACTAACATGGCTATAAACAGATTAACATGGTTGTTTACATAATAACATGGTTATATACAGATTAACATGGTTGTTTACATAATAACATGGTTATATACAGAACAACATGGTTATAAACAGATTAACATGGTTATATACAGAACAACATGGTTGTTTACAGAATAACATGGTTATATACAGCACAACATGGTTGTTTACAGAATAACATGGTTATATACAGATTAACATGGTTATATACAGAATAACATGGTTATATACAGAGTAACATGGTTATATACAGAGTAACATGGTTATATACAGAATTACACAGCTATATACAGACTTAACATGGTTATATACAAAAGTTCATGGTTATGTACAGATTAACATGGCTTAATACAAAATAACATGGTTATGTACAGAATAACATGGCTATATACAGAATTACATGGTTATATACAAAATAACATTGCTATATACAGAATAACATGGCTGTATACAGAGTAACATGTTTATATACAGAATAACTTGGGTATATACAGGGATAGTATACTTACTCTGACTTCTCTAGAAGATATTACTAGTTACTGTGTGTGTGTCTGTGTGTCTGTGTGTGTGTCTGTGTGTGTGTGTGTGTGTGTGTGTGTGTGTGTGTACAGGTACGGGTACTGGCCCTATGGTGTTTTCACTAAGATGGGTGTCCCTGGTCCCAAACCCCTACCTTACTTTGGCACAATGATGGAGTATAGAAAGGTTAGTACCCATTCAGAATAAACATCTCTCTCATATTTTAAACAATAGTGTTAGTTTTCTCCCATGTAAAACAATATATTGAGAAGGAAAAAGAGGACTAGCCGGTTGTTTGAACAATAGATAAATAAAAGGTAATATGAGACATGATCAGTCTAGAAGTGTTGCTTGACCCTGGGTACCATAGAAAATAACAAACCCTCCTCAACCCTCACCTGTTTCAGGTGTGTTCTCTGTTCATGTTTAGGACACACCTACATGACCTCCTTGGGCATGGCCAGGCATGAATCAGCTGTTTTCTCTCTCTCTTTCTCTCTCTCTCTATTTCACTCTCTCTCTCTCACTTGCTCTCTCATTCTCTCTCTAATTCTCTCTCTCTCTCTACCTCTCTCTACCTCTCTCTGCCTCTCTGTGTGCAGGGTTTCACTAACTTTGACACAGAGTGCTTTCAGAAGTACGGGAGAATCTGGGGGTGAGTTCAGTTGGCTGTACCGTACTAGGATGACTCACAACTGTACTATGTTCTTTCAATTAATCACCTGCTCGAGCTGTCATGTGACCATGAGGAATAGTATTAATAATATCAACTACCAGAATAATGTTTTCTTTGTAGTTTTATATGAGGTGGTTAAATGTGTGTCTGTGTTTCTCCTCTGTGAAGGATCTATGATGGGAGGGAGGCTGTTCTGTGTACCATGTAGGATTGTAGGTGTACTCAGACCCCTTCACTTTTTCCACATTTTGTTACATTACAGCCTTCTTCTAAAATGGATTTAATTGTTTTTTCCCTCATCAATCTACTCACACAATACCCCATAACGACAAAGCAAAAACTGTTTTTTAGAATTTTTTGCAAATGTATAAAAACAAAAAAATAATTAAATATCACATTTACGTAAGTATTCAGTCCCTTTACTCTGTACTTTGTTGAAGGACTTTTGGCAGAAATTACAGCCTCGCGTCTTCTTGGGTATAATGGTACAAGCTTGGCACACCTATATTTGGGGAGTTTCTCCAATTCTTCTCTGCAGGTCCGGTCTCTGGCTCGGCCACTCAAGGACATTCAGAGACTTGTCCCAAAGCCACTCCTGCGTTGTCTTGTCTGTGTGCTTAGGGTTGTTGTCCTGTTGGAAGGTGAACCTTCACTCCAGTCTGAGGTCCTGAGCGCTCTTGAGCAGGCTTTCATCAAGGATCTCTCTGTACTTTTCTCCGTTCATCTTTCCCTTGATCCTGACTAGTCTCCCAGTCCCTGCCGTTTCATCAGACCAGAGAATCTTGATCCTCATAGTCTGAGAGTCTTTAGGTAGCTTTTGGCAAACTCCAAGTCGGTTGTTATGTGCCTTTTAATGAGGAGTGGCTTCCGTCTGGCCACTCTACCATAAAGGCCTGATTAGTGGAGTGTTGCAGAGATGCTTGTCCTCCTGGAATGGTCTCCCATCTCCACAGAGGAACTCTGGAGCTCTGTCAGAGTGACCATAAGGTTCTTGGTCACATCACTGACCAAGGCCCTTCTCCCCCGATTGCTCAGTTTGGCCGAGTGGCCCGCTCTAGGAAGAGTCTTGGTGGTTCTTTGATTAAAGAATGATGGAGGCCACTGTGTTTTTGGGGACCTTCAATGCTGCAGAAATGTTCCCCAGATCTGTGGCTCAACACAATCCTGTCCTGGAGCTCTACGGACAATTCTTTCGACCTCATGGCTTGGTTTTTGCTCTGACATGCAATGTCAACTGTGGACCTTATAAATCATGTCCAATCAATGGAATTTACCACAGGTGGACTCCAATCAAGTTGTAGACACATCTCAAGCATGATGGAAACAGAATGCACCTGAGCTCAATTTGGAGTCTCATAGCAAAGGGTCAGAAAACGTATGTAAATAAAGTATTTCTGTTTTTCGCTTTCTCGTTATGGGGTATTGTGTGTAGATTTATGAGCGTTTTTTATTTATTAAAAACATTTTAGAATAAGACTGTAACTCAACAAAATGCCATAGTGAAGGATGTACAATGAGAGGCAGCCTGTTCTGTGTAACATGTAGGTGTATATATAGTGGTTAAAGCCAGGAGTGTTTCTCCTCTGTGAAGGATCTATGATGGGAGGCAGCCTGTTCTGTGTACCATGGACAAAAGCATGATCAAGACCATCCTGATTAAAGAGTGTTACAACATCTTCACCAACCGCAGGGTGAGACACACACACACACACACACACACACACACACACACACACACACACACACACACACACACACACACACGCACACACATGCATACACACACACACGTTCTGAATAATAATAACCCAAAAAGTTTTGCTGATATTATTAATACATTATTTGTGGTATTCATTTCATAGTGTGAATATGATGTAAATAGAATGATCAATATTAATTATTAATGATCGTTATTAAATCATAGATTTGTTTTAACTGCCCTCCATGTTTTAGAACTTCATGTTTCTGAATGGTGAGCTGTTTGATGCGTTGTCCTTTGCCGAGGACGATACATGGAGACGGATCCGCAGTGTCCTCTCACCTTCCTTTACCTCTGGACGACTAAAAGAGGTAGAACCATCCCTCCATCTCTCCCTTTCTATGTTTTATCAACTTGTTATAAACACTTTATAACTTGTTATAACTCTTCATTAACTCATTATAGCTTGTTATAAACTCTTTATAAACTCTTTATATCTTGTTATAACCTCTTTATAAATGCTTTATAGCTTGTTATAAATGCTTTTTAAACTCATTATAGCTTGTTATAAACTCGTTATAAATTCTTTATAGCTTGTTATAACCTCTTTATAAATGCTTTAAAGCTTGATAGAAACTCTTTACTAACTCATTATAGCTTGTTAGAAACTCTTCATAAACTCATTACAGCTTGTTATAAACTCTTTATTAGCTCATTATAGCTTGTTATAAACGCTTTATAAACTCATTATAGCTTGTTATAAACTCTTTATAAACTCATTATGGCTTGTTATAAACTCTTTATAAAGTCTTTATAGCTTGATAGAAACTCTTAAGTAACTCATTATAGCTTGTTATAAACTCTTTATAAACTCATTATAGCTTATTATGAACTCAAAACTAAATGAAATCAAATTTCATTTGTCGATACACATATTTAGCAGATGTTATTGCAGGTGCAGTGAAATGCTCCAACAGTGCAGTGATATCTAACAATACACAAGTCTAAAAGTAAAATAATGGAATTAAGAGATATAGAAATATTAAGACAAGACAAGACAAGTCTGGAGTATGAAATTAAATATATACATATAGTACATTTTTGATACAGTTGAAGTCGGAAGTTTACAAAAACCCGAGCCAAATACATTTACAGTTTACAGTTTTTTACAATTCCTGACATTTAATCTGAGTAACAATTCCCTGTCTTAGGTCAGTTAGGATCACCACTTTATTTTAAGAATGTGAAATGTCAGATTAATAGTAGAGAGAATGATTTATTTAAGCTTTTATTTCTTTCATCACATTCCCAGTAGGTCAGAAGTTTACATACGCTCAATTAGTATTTGGTAGCATTGCCTTTAAATTGTTTAACTTGGGTCAAATGTTTCGGGTAGCCTTCCACAAGCTTCCCACAATAAGTTGGGTGAATTTTGGCCCATTCCTCCTGACAGAGCTGGTGTAACTGACTCCGGATTGTAGGCCTCCTTGCCCGCACACACTTTTTCAGTTCTGCCCACACATTTTCTATGGGATTGAGGTCAGGGCTTTGTGATGGCCACTCCAATACCTTGACTTTGTTGTCCTTAAGCCATTTTGCCACAACTTTGGAAGTATGCTTGGGGTCATTGTCCATTTGGAAGACCCATTTGCGACCAAGCTTTAACTTCCTGACTGATGTCTTGAGATGTTGCTTCAGTATATCCACATCATTTTTGCTCCTCATGATGCCATCTATTTTGTGAAGTGCACCAGTCCATCCTGCAGCAAAGCACCCCCACAACATGATGCTGCCACCCCCATGCTTCACGGTTGGGATGGTGTTCTTCGACTTGCAAGCCTCCCCCCTTTTTCTCCAAACATAACGATGGTCATTATGGCCAAACAGTTCTATTTTTGTTTCATCAGACCAGAGGACATTTCTCCAAAAAGTACCATCCTTGTTCCCATGTGCAGTTACAAACCGTAGTCTTGCTTTTTTTATGGCGGCTTTGGAGCAGTGGCTTTTTCCTTGCTGAGCGGCCTTTCAGGTTATGTCGATATAGGACTCGTTTTACTGTGGATATAGATACTTTTGTACCTGTTTCCTCCAGCATCTTCACAAGGTCCTTTGCTGTTGTTCTGGGATTGATTTGCTCTTTTCGCACCAAAGTACGTTCATCTCTAGGAGACAGAACGCGTCTCCTTCCTGAGCGGTATGACGGCTGCGTGGTCTCATCGTCTTTATACTTGCGTACTATTGTTTGTACAGATGAACATGGTACCTTCAGACGTTTGGAAATTGCTCCCGGAGGACCTAAGCCCTAGGATTATGCCTCAGGACTACCTGGCCTGATGACTCCTTGCTGTCCCCTGTCCACCTGGCCATGCTGCTGCTCCAGTTTCAACTGTTGTGCCTGCGGCTATGGAAACGTGACCTGTTCACAAGACGTGCTACCTGTCCCAGACCTGCTGTTTTCAACTCTCTAGAGACAGCAGGAGCGGTAGAGATACTCTGAATGATCGGCTATGAAAAGCCAACTGACATTTACTCCTGAGGTGCTGACCTGTTGCACCCTCGACAACCACTGTGATTATTATTATTTGACCCTGCTGGTCATCTATGAACATTTGAACGTCTTGGCCATGTTCTGTTATAATCTCCACCCGGCACAGCCAGAAGAGGACTGGCCACCCCTCATAGCCTGGTTCCTCTCTAGGTTTCTTCCTAGGTTCTGGCCTTTCCAGGGAGTTTTTCTTAGCCACTGTGCTTCTACACCTGCGTTGCTTGCTGTTTGGGGATTTAGGCTGGGTTTCTGTATAGCCCTTTGAGATATCAGCTGATGTAAGAAGGGCAATATAAATACATTTGATTTGATTTTGATTTGCTCCCAAGGATGAACCAGACTTGTGGAGGTCTACAATGTTTTTTCTGATGTCTTGGCTGATTTCATTTGATTTTTCCCATGATGTCAAGCAAAGAGGAACTGGGTTTGAAGGTAGGCCTTGAAATACATCCACAGATACAACTCCAATTGACTCGAATGATGTCAATTAGCCAATCAGAAGCTTCTAAAGCCATAACGTAATTTTCTGGAATTTCCCAAGCTGTTTAAAGGCACAGTCAACTTAGTGGGTCAGAGCTGTAGCTTGAAGTTCGAGACAGTTTGCACAATGAGCTGGTTTCGGGTCCAGGCGTTGTAATTGAACCAACCGCAGAGCTGATGAATCTGGCAGCAGCAGCATCAAGACAGGTTGTAGGAAACACTTTCACTTTCAGTCTGATCATTAGAAAACCCTTTTCGCAATTATGTTAGCACAGCTGAAAACTGTCGTTCTGATTAAAGAAGCAATAAAACTGGCCTTCTTTAGACTAGTTGAGTATCTGGAGCATCAGCATTTGTGTGTTTGATTACAGACTCAAAATGTCCAGAAACAAAGAACCTTCTTCTGAAACTCGTCAGTCTATTCTTGTTCTGAGAAATGAAGGCTATTCACTGCCAAGAAGCTGAAGATCTCGTACAATGCTGTGTACTTCTCCCTTCCAAGAACAGCGCAAACTGTCTCTAACCAGACTAGAAAGAGGAGTGGGAGACCCTGGTGCACAACTGAGCAAGAGGACAAGTACAATAGAGTGTCTAGTGTGAGAAACAGACGTCTCACAAGTCCTCAACTGGCAGCTTCACTAAATAGTACCCACAAAACACCAGTCTCAACGTCAAACAGTGAAGAGGCGACTCCGGGATGCTGGCCTTCTAGGCAGAGTTGCAAAGAAAAAGCCATATCTCAGACTGGCCAATAAAAATAATAAAAAGAAAAGATTAAGATGGGCAAAAGAACACAGACACTGGACAGAGATATGGATTTGTCTTTAGTTGTTATAGCAAATGTCTTGGCTGTATTACTTTCTTATAACTAAGTTATTTGTCTTTAGTTGTTATAGCAAATGTCTTGGCTGTATTACTTTTTCATAACTAAGTTATTTTTCTTCAGTTGTTATAGCCAGTGTCTTGGCTGTATTACTTTTTTTATATATCTAAGTTATTTTTCTTTGCAACTCAGCCTTCTTGACTTCTTGTAACCCGGATGTGAAACAGGATATAACAGTATAACAGGATATACAGAGGAAACTTATTAAAGGCTCCAAGATTAATTTATTTAGCATTATGGCATGTTGTTCTAGATTCCAGAACATACAGTGCATTCAGAAAAGTATTCAGACCCCTTGACTTTTTCCACATTTTGTTATGCTACAGCCGTATTCTAAAATGTATTAAATTATCATTTTTCCTCATCAATCTACTACACACAATACCCCATAATGACAAAGCGAAAACCGTTTTTAGAAATCTTTGCAAATTAATAAAAAATAAAAACCAGATACCTTATTTACATTATTATTCAAAGGTGGAGTCATGCGTTCTCTGAAACATGACCCGCCTGACCACCTACTTCCTGCTTGACCTGGATGTCAGCAGCACTAATGTGAAACCCAGTTCGACTGACAACCCGAGTCAGCTTGCAGGTGCACGGCCCTGTCAGAAGGAGTTGCTAGAGTACGATAAGCCAAGGTCCCGGACGGCGCTCGGCCAATTGTGTGCAATCCTATGGGTTTCACGGCCACAGTTGGTTGTGACACAGCCTGGCATTGAACACCAGGCGGTGCAGTGCTTTTGACCGCTGCACCACCCAGGACCCCTATCTTCTTCGTTCTAATGACATGCTTGAATCATAATATAGGACTAGAATTAGATGCAGATGGCTTTCACTTCTCTTCACAAAGATCTAATGGTTTAACGCTAAGGAGCTTTTTTTAAGGACACGTCATGTTTATATAAATAATTTACCAGTTTCTCTCTTATCCTGGGAAAGGGGAGTGGTTATTGCGGTAAGTCTCGATAACCGGGTTATTAGCATTCAACTCTCATCATGAAGCATCACTCTGCTAACCACCCTCTCTCTCTCGCTCTCTCTCTGTCTCTCTCGCTCTCTCTGTCTCTCTCTACCTCTCTCTTGCTCTTTTTCTACCTCTCTCTCTCTACCAATCTGTCTCTCTCTACCTCTCTCTACCTCTCTCTACTTCTCTCTCTGTCTCTCTCTACCTCTCTCTCTCTTTCTACCTCTCTCTCTACCTCTCTCTCTCTCTCACTCTACATCTCTACCTCTCTCTACATCTCAATTCAATTCAATTCTAGGGGCTTTATTGGCGTCGGAAAGATATGTTAACATTGCCAAAGCAAGTGAGGTCGATAAAATACAAAAGTGAAACTAACAATAAAAATGAACATTAAACATTACACTCACAGAAGTTCCAAAATAATAAAGACATTACAAATGTCATATTATGTATATATACAGTGTTGTAACGATGTACAAATTGTTAAAGTACAAAAGGGAAAATAAATAAGCATAAATATCGGTTGTATTTACAATGGTGATTGTTCTTCACTGGTTGCCCTTTTCTTGTGGCAACAGGTCACACATCTTGCTGCTGTGATTGCACATTGTGGTATTTCACCCAGTAGATATGGGAGTTTATCAAAATCAGGTTTGTTTTTGAATTCTTTGTGGATCTGTGTAATCTGAAGGAAATATGCGTCTCTAATATGGTCATACATTGGGCAGGAGGTTAGGAAGTGCAGCTCGGTTTCCACCTCATTTTGTGGGCAGAGTGCACATAGCCTGTCTTCTCTTGAGAGCAAGGTCTTCCTACGGCGGCCTTTCTCAATAGTAAGGCTATGCTCACTGAGTCTGTACATAGTCAAAGCTTTCCTTACGTTTGGGTCAGTCACAGTTGTCAGGTGTTCTGCCACTGTGTACTCTCTGTTTAGGGCGAAATAGCATTCCAGTTTGCTCTGTTTTTTTTGTAAATTCTTTCCATCTCTACCTCTCTACCTCTCTCTCTCTACCTCTCTCTCTCTCTCTCTCTCTCTCTACCTCTACCTCTCTCTCTCTACATCTATACCTCTCTACCTCTCTCTACCTCTCTCTCTCTACCTCTCCACATCTCTCTCTCTCTGTATCTCTCTCTCGCTACCTCTCTACCTCTCCTCTCTCTCTCTCTCTCCTCTAGATGTTTGGTATCATGAAGCAGCACTCTGCTAACCTGCTGAACGGAATGAAGAAGCAGGCAGATAAAGACCAAACCATCGAAGTGAAGGAGTGAGTCCTGCTTCCTAACCTCTGGTTTTTCACCTTACACCTCTGAGTCTTGATTATAATACACACACACACACACACACATATAACCACCCATTGCATTGATGACAACTTTGCACACTCTTGGCCTGAGGTAGAGTACCTCATGATAAGCTGTAGACAACACTATCTACCAAGATTTCATCTATATTTTTCGTAGCCATCTATTTACCACGACATACCGATGCTGGCACTAAGATCACACTCAACGAGCTGTATAAGGGACGGTAGCCGTCATTGAAAATAAGAATTTGCTCTTAACTGACTTGCCTAGTTAAATTAAGGTAAAATAAAAATAAAAAAAATAAGTCCATAAGCAAACATGAAAATGCTGATCCAGAAGCAGCGCTCCAAGTGGCTGGGGACTTTAATGCAGGCAAACTTAAATCCGTTTGATCTAATATCTACCAGCATATTACATGTGCAACCGCAGGGCAGGACAGATTACCTGGACGTGTACTCAGAGGATGCACGGAGCAACTGGAAAGTGTCTTTACTGATATTTTCAACCTCTCCCTGACCAAGTCTGTAATACCTGTAATACCTAAATGTTTCAAGCAGACCATCATAGTAAAGGATCATCAAAGCAAAGGTAACCTGCTTACATGACTAGCATACCGCCCCAACAGATCCATAGCACTCACGTCGGTAACCATGAAGTGCTTTGAAAGGCTGGTCATGGCTCACATCAACACCATCATCCCGGAAACCCTACACCCACTCCAATTCACATACCGCCCCAACATATCCACAGATGATGCAATCTCTATTCCACTCCACACTGCCCTTTCCCACCTGGACAACAGGAACAGGTGTGAAAATGCTGTTCATTTACTACTCAGCGTTCAACACCATAGTGCCCGCAAAGTTCATCACTAAGCTAAGGACCCTGGGACTAAACACCTCCCTCTGCAACTGGATCATGGACTTTCTGACGGGCCGCCCCCAAGTCTGCCATGCTGATCGTCAACACGGGGGCCCCTCATGGGTTTGTGCTTAGTCCCCTCCTGTACTCCCAGTTCACCCACGACTGCATGGCCAAGCACGACACCGACACCATCATTAAGTTTGCTGACGACATAACAGTGGTCGGCCTGATCACTGACAACGATGAGACAGCCTATAGGGAGGAGGTCAGAGACCTGTCAGTGTGGTGCCAAGACAACAACATCTCCCTCAATGTGAGCAAGACAAAGTAGCTGATCGTGGACTACAGGTAAAGGAGGACCTAACATGCCCCCATTCACACTGACGGGGCTGTAGTGAAGTGTGTAGAGAGTTTCAAGTTCCTTGGCGTCCAAATGACCAACAAACTAACATGGTCCAAACACACCAAGACAGTCGTGAAGAGGGCACGACAACGCCTTTTGCACCTAAAGAGACTGAAAAGATTTGGTATGGGTCCCCAGATCCTCAAAAGGTTCTACAGCTGCACCATCGAGAGCATCCTGACCGGTTGCATCACCGCCTGCTATGGCAACTGCTCATTATCTGACAGTAAGGAGCTACAGAGCGTAGTGTGTACGGCCTAGTACATCACCGGGGCCAAGCTTCCTGCCATCCAGGACCTATATACAAGGCGGTGTCAGAGTGGGGCAATTGTCTAAGGCACTGCATCACAGTGCTAGCTGTGCCACTTGAGATCCTGGTTCGAGTCCAGGCTCTGTCGCAAGCCAAATTACTGCTGAACAATTAATCAAATGGCCACCCAAACTGTTTATATATTTTTTGCTTTAGTGTATTTTGTAAATATTTTCTTAGCTCTGTTTCTTGAATTGCATTCTTGGTTAAAGGCTTGTAAGTAAGCATTTCACAGTAAGTTCTACACCTGTTGTATTCGGCACATGTGACAAATACATTTGATTTGATTTAGTTGTGGTGAGTAGTTGTGGTCAGTAGTTGTGGTCAGTAGTTGTGTGGTTGTGATCAGTAGGTGTGTGGTTGTGGTCAGTAGGTGTGTGGTCAGTAGGTGTTTATTTAAGCTTTATTTAACAAGGCAAGTCAGTTAAAAACAAATTGTTATTTACAATGACAGCCTAGGAACAGTGGGTTAACTTGTTCAGGGGCAGAACATATGTTTACCTTGTAAGCTTGGGGATTCAATCTAGCAACCTTTCAGTTACTGGCCCAATGCTCTAACCACTAGGCTACCTGGTTGGTGTTCAGTAGTTGTGGTCAGTAGGTGTGGTCAGTGGTTGTGGTCAGTAGTTGTGGTCTGTGGTTGGTGGTCAGTAGTTGTGTGGTTGTGGTCATTAGGTGTGGTCAGTAGTTGTGTGGTCAGTAGGTGTGGTCATTATGTGTGGTTGTGGTCAGTAGCTGTGGTCAGTAGGTGTGTGGCCAGTAGTTGTGTGGTCAGTAGTTGTGTGGCCAGTATTTGTGGTCAGTAGGTATGGTCAGTAGGTGCGGTCAGTAGGTGTGTGGTCAGTTTTTGTGTGGTCAGTAGTTGTGGTTGGCGGTTGGCGGTTGGTGGTCAGTAGGAGTGGTCAGTATGTGTGTGGTCAGTAGTTGTTTGGTCAGTTGTTGTTTGGTCAGTAGTTGTGGTCACTAGTTGTGGTCAGTCGTTGTGTGGTCAGTAGTTGTTTGGTCAGTAGTTGTGGTCAGTAGTTGTGGTCAGTAGTTGTGTGGTCAGTCGTTGTGGTCAGTAGTTGTGTAATTGTGTTTGTGTTGCAGGTTCTTTGGGCCCTACAGTATGGACGTGGTCACCAGCACAGCCTTCAGTGTGGACATTGACTCTCTGAACAACCCTTCAGACCCCTTCGTTTCCAACGTCAAGAAAATGGTCAAGTTTGACATGTTCAACCCACTTTTGCTCCTATTCGGTGAGACCACACACACCCAGACACACGGACACAAAGTTGAACTTTTTAATCATATGCAGTTGAACACCTTTCTATAAAACGTTCCTCTCAACCTCTCCTCTCTTCTTCTCCTCTCCTGTCCTCCCCTCCTCCCCTCCTCCCCCCTCCTCTCCTCTTCTCCTCTCCTGTTCTCCCCTCCTCCCCTCAACCTCTCCTCCCCTCCTCCCCTCCTCCCCTCCTCTCCTGTTCTCCCGTCCTCCCTTCCTCCCCTCCTCTCCTATTCTCCCCTCCTCCTCTTCTCCTCTCCCGTCCTCCCTTCCTCTCCCCTCCTCCCCTCCTCCCCTCCTCCCCCCCTCCCCTCCTCCCCCCTCCTCCCCTCCTCCCCTCCTCCCCTCCTCCTCCCCTCCTCTCCCCTCCTCCCCTCCTCTCCCCTCCTCTCCCCTCCTCCTCCCCTCCTCCCCTCCTCCTCTCCTTCTCCAGTGTTATTTCCCTTCATAGGTCCTATCTTGGAGAAGATGAAGTTTTCTTTCTTCCCGTCTGCGGTGACAGACTTCTTTTACGCCTCGCTGGCTAAGATCAAATCTGGACGTGACACTGGGAACTCAACTGTAATCATGTTTTATATTTATATTTGATTGTTATATTGATATTTTCATCTGAACATTTGTATTTATATTGTAATATTCTGTATTTACTTATTATACACTGCTCAAAAAAATTAAGGGAACATTTAAACAACACATCCTAGATCTGAATGAAAGAAATAATCTTATTAAATACTTTTTTCTTTACATAGTTGAATGTGCTGACAACAAAATCACACAAAAATAATCAATGGAAATCCAATTTATCAACCCATGGAGGTCTGGATTTGGAGTCACACTCGAAATTAAAGTGGAAAACCACACTACAGGCTGATCCAACTTTGATGTAATGTCCTTAAAACAAGTCAAAATGAGGCTCAGTAGTGTGTGTGGCCTCCACGTGCCTGTATGACCTCCCTACAACGCCTGGGCATGCTCCTGATGAGGTGGCGGATGGTCTCCTGAGGGATCTCCTCCCAGACCTGGACTAAAGCATCCGCCAACTTTTGGACAGTCTGTGGTGCAACGTGGCGTTGGTGGATGGAGCGAGACATGATGTCCCAGATGTGCTCAATTGGATTCAGGTCTGGGGAACGGGCGGGCCAGTCCATAGCATCAATGACTTCCTCTTGCAGGAACTGCTGACACACTCCAGCCACATGAGGTCTAGCATTGTCTTGCATTAGGAGGAACCCAGGGCCAACCGCACCAGCATATGGTCTCACAAGGGGTCTGAGGATCTCATCTCGGTACCTAATGGCAGTCAGGCTACCTCTGGCGAGCACATGGAGGGCTGTGCGGCCCCCCAAAGAAATGCCACCCAACACCATGACTGACCCACCGCCAAACCGGTCATGCTGGAGGATGTTGCAGGCAGCAGAACGTTCTCCACGGCATCTCCAGACTCTGTCACCTCTGTCACGTGCTCAGTGTGAACCTGCTTTCATCTGTGAAGAGCACAGGGCGCCTGTAGCGAATTTGCCAATCTTGGTGTTCTCTGGCAAATGCCAAACGTCCTGCACGGTGTTAGGCTGTAAGCACAACCCCCACCTGTGGACGTCGGGCCCTCATACCACCCTCATGGAGTCTGTTTCTGACCGTTTGAGCAGACACATGCACATTTGTGGCCTGCTGGAGGTCATTTTGCAGGGCTCTGGCAGTGCTCCTCCTGCTCCTCCTTGCACAAAGGCGGAGGTAGCGGTCCTGCTGCTGGGTTGTTGCCCCCCTACGGCCTCCTCCACGTCTCCTGATGTACTGGCCTGTCTCCTGGTAGCGCCTCCATGCTCTGGACACTACGCTGACAGACACAGCAAACCTTCTTGCCACAGCTCGCATTGATGTGCCATCCTGGATGAGCTGCACTACCTGAGCCACTTGTGTGGGTTGTAGACTCCGTCTCATGCTACCACTAGAGTGAAAGCACCGCCAGCATTCAAAAGTGACCAAAACATCAGCAGGGAAGCATAGGAACTGAGAAATGGTCTGTGGTCAACACCTGCTGAACCACTCCTTTATTGGGGGTGTCTTGTTTATTGTCTATAATTTCCACCTGTTGTCTACTCCATTTGCACAACAGCATGTGAAATTTATTGTCAATCAGTGTTGCTTCCTAAGTGGACAGTTGGATTTCACAGAAGTGTGATTGACTTGGAGTTACATTGTGTTGTTTAAGTGTTCCCTTTATTTTTTGAGCAGTGTATAACTATGAAACTATGTAATGTAATTAGTGATGGGGACCAATATGGAACGTCCATACCGATATCATGTCGTAATTTTAAAAAACTATTATTGGGACCCAAATATCTACGTTCATATTAGAATCTTTTGTGTTGGTTGTGATTGGACGAGATCCAGTAGAATATGTTTGTCTTGGTTGTGGTTGGACCAGATCAGTTAGAATCTGTTTGTGTTAGTTGTGATTGGATGACATCGATTAAAATCTGTTTGTGTTGGTTGTGATTGGACGAGATCCAGTAAAATATGTTTGTCTTGGTTATGATTGGACCAGATCCAATAGAAACTGTTTGTGTAGGTTGTGATTGGACCAGATCCATTAGAATCTGTTTGTGTTGGTTGTGATTGGACCAGATCCATTAGAATCTGTTTGTGTTGGTTGTGATTGGACCAGATCCAGTAGAATCTGTTTGTGTTGGTTGTGATTGGACCAGATCCATTATAATATGTTTGTGTTGGTTGTGATTGGACCAGATCCATTGTAATATGTTTGTTGGTTGTGATTGGACCAGATCCAGTAGAAACTGTTTGTGTTGGTTGTGATTGGACCAGATCCATTAGAATATGTTTGTGTTGGTTGTGATTGGACCAGATCCATTGTAATATGTTTGTTGGTTGTGATTGGACCAGATCCAGTAGAAACTGTTTGTGTTGGTTGTGATTGGACCAGATCCATTAGAATATGTTTGTGTTGGTTGTGATTGGACCAGATCCATTATAATATGTTTGTGTTGGTTGTGATTGGACCAGATCCAGTAGAAACTGTTTGTGTTGGTTGTGATTGGACCAGATCCATTATAATCTGTTTGTGTTGGTTGTGATTGGACCAGATCAATTAGAATCGGATTGTGTTTTGCATTTTTTGTATTTTGTATTTTTATTAAGATCCACATGGGGAGGCATGTAGCCTAGTGGTTAGAGTGTTGGACAAGAAACTGAAAGGTTGCAAGTTTGAATCCCTGAGCTGACAAGACAAAAATCTGTCATTCTGCCCCTGAACAAGGCAGTTAACCCAATGTTCCACGGCCGTCATTGAAAATTAGAATGTGTTCTTAACCTGTCTGGGCTAGGGGGCAGTATTTTCACAGCCGGATGAAAAACGTACCCAATTTAAACAGGTTACTACTCTGGCCCAGAAACTAGAATATGCATATTATTAGTAGATTTGAATAGAAAACACTGAAGTTTCTAAAACTGTTTGAATGGTGTCTGTGAGTAAAGCGGAACTCATATTGCAGGCAAATACCTGAGAAAATTCCAAGCAGGAAGTGGAAAGTCTGAGAATTGTAGTTCTTCTTTTGATTCTCTATCGAAGCTACAGCGTCTGTGGGGTGACGTTGCACTTCCTAAGGCTTCCATTGGCTGTCTAAAGCCTTCAGAAAGTGGTTTGAGCATTTTCCTGTCACTGGGCAGATAATAGGAGCTCAGTTTCTGAATGGTCTGCCTGGCAACAAAGGGATTGCATATGCTCGGTCCCGCGAGCACGCTCCTCCTTCTTTTTCTTCTTGAAGGAATACGCTATTGTCCGGTTGGAATATTCTCGCAATTTTACGTTAAAAATACCATAAAGATTGATTTTAAACAGCGTTTGACATGCTTCTAAGTACGGTAATGGAACATTTTGACTTATTGTCTCTCGTTCCGCACTCGCGCGTTACCCTTTGGATAGTGACCTGAACGCACGAACACAACGGAGGTATTTGTACATAAATATGGATTATTTCGAACAAAAACAAAATTTCTTGTGGAAGTAGCAGTCCTGGGAGTGCATTCTGACGAAGATCAGCAAAGGTAAGAGAATATTTCTAATACTAATTCTGAGTTTAGGTTGCCCCGAACTTGGCGGGTGTCTGAATAGCTCACCGTGATGGCTGAGCTATGTACTCAGAATATTGAAAAATGTGCTTTCTCCGTAAAGCTATTTTAAAATCTGACACAGCGGTTGCATCCAGGGGTAGTCTATCTTTAATTCTTAAAATAATTGTTATATATTTTGTCAACGTTTATGATGAGTAAATTGATGTGCACATTCACCGGACGTTTTGGTGGGAATACTTTTTCTGAACATCACGCGCCAATGTAAAATGCTGTTTTTGGATATAAATATGAACTTTATCGAACAAAACATACATGTATTGTGTAATATAATGTCCTAGGAGTGTCATCTGATTAAGATCATCAAAGGTTAGTGCTTCATTTAGCTGTGTTTTGGGTTTTATTGACACATGTCCTTGCTAGGAAAATGGCTGTGTGATTATATTTGTCTATGTACTCTCCTAACATAATCTAATGTTTTGCTTTCGCTGTAAAGCCTTTTTGAAATCGGACAATGTGGTTAGATTAACGAGAAGTTTATCTTTAAAATGGTGTAAAATAGTTGTATGTTTGAGAAAGTTGAATTATGAAATTTTGTTGTTTTTGAATTTTCCGCCATGATATTTCACTGGCTGTGTTCCGCAGATGCGACTCTTGCGTCCCACCTAGCCCATAGAAGTTAACTGACTTGCCTAATAAATAAAATAATTAGCTGTTGTGAAAGCAGCAGCTGCTCTTCCTGGGGTCCACATAATACAGAACATCATTAGACAAGAACAGCTTGAGGACGTATTTTATTAGGATCCCCTCTAGCTGTTGCGAAAGCAGCAGCTACTCTTCCTGGGGTCCACACAAAACATGAAACATAATACAGAACATCATGAGTCAAGGACAGAACTACATACATTTTAAAAAGGCACACGTAGCCTACATATCAATGCATGCACACAAACTATCTAGGTCAAATAGGGGAGAGGTGTTGCTTTATCTGTTTTTTTAATCCAGGTTTGCTGTTTAGAGCAATAGGAGATGGAAGGAAGTTCCATGCAGTAATGGCTCTATATAATACTGTACGTTTTCTTGAATTTGTTCTGGATTCGGGGACTATGAAAAGACCCCTGGTGGCATGTCTGGTGGGATAAGTGTGTGTCAGAGCTGTGTGTAAGTTGACTATGCGAACAATTTGGGATTTTCAATACAATGTTTCTAATAAAAAGTGATGCAGTCTCCTCAACTCTTAGCCAAGAGAGACTGGCATGCATAGTATTAATATTAGCCATCTGATTAAAATTAGAGCAAAACGTGTCGCTCTGTTCTGGGCCAGCTGCAGCTTATTAGGTTTTTCCTTGCAGCACTGGACCACACGACTGGACCATAATCAAGATTATACAAAACTAGAGCATGCAGAACTTGCTTTTTGGAGGGTGGTGTCAAAAAAGCGGAGCATCTCTTTATTACGGGTAGACCTCTACCCATCTTTTTATTTTTATTTTTTATTTCACCTTTATTTAAAACCAGGTGCTGCTCATAAAAAAAGCTAGCTAGCTCATGGATGCAAACAATGTTCATCCCCAAAAACATAGCAAAACGACAATCTGTTTCAGTAGCTATAATGTTAGCTTGCTAACTATATAGCTAGGTGTCATCATCTAAAATAACTTAAAATTTGTATTTTTTTATTTATTTTAATTTTATTTTATTTCACCTTTATTTAACCAGGTAGGCTAGTTGAGAACAAGTTCTCATTTACAACTGCGACCTGGCCAACATAAAGCAAAGCAGTGCGACAGAAACAACAACACAGAGTTACACATGGGATAAACAAGTGTACAGTCAATAACACAATACAAAAAAAGAAAGTCTATATACAATGTGTGCAAATGGCATGAGGAGGTAAGGCAATAAATAGGCCAGAGTAGCAAAGTAATTACAATTTAGCAGATTAACACTGGAGTGATAGATGTGCAGATGATGATGAGCAGATGATGGTGTATAAGTAGTGATACTGGTGTGCAAAAGAGCAGCAAAGTAAATTAAAACAATACGGGGATGAGGTAGGTAGATTGGGTGGGCTATTTACAGATGGACTATGTACAGCTGCAGCGATTGGTTAGCTGCTCAGATAGCTGATGTTTAAAGTTAGTAAGGGAAAAGTAAGTCTCCAGCTTCAGCGATTTTTGCAATTCGTTCCAGTCACTGGCAGCAGAGAACTGGATGGAAAGGTGGCTAACGTTGGTGTTGGCTTTGGTGATGACGAGTGAGATAGATATACTGTCACGTCTTTCAAGGAGCAGGAAACGGGTGAGTCAGGTGCAGGAGACAAAAGGTCCGTAGAAAAAGATTTAATTAAGTCTAGAGTGAATACAACGATTAGGCAGGGTGCAAAACACAAGCAGGAGGTCAAACAGCTCCAAAACTCAAAATACACGGGACGCAGCCTGGCAACCCTAATGCCTAATATCAGCGTCGTGTAAATCAAACACATAGGAAAAATAAATCCAGCCCTAAACCCAAAACGTAACACGAAACAATCCCGCACAACTCCAAACAAGAAACTGACAAACTAAATACCCTCCCACTAATTACAAACAAGAAACAGGTGCGCACGAAACAGACATAACTAACAGACATATGAAACATGGATCGGTGGCAGCTAGTAGGCTGGCGACGACAACCGCTGAGCGCCGCACGACCGGGGAGTGGTGCCACCTTCTGTGGACGTTGTGACATATACCTGCTGGAGTGCGTGCAACGGGTGGGTGTTGTTATTGTGACCAGTGAGCTGAGATAAGGCGGAGCTTTACCTAGCATAGACTTATAGATAACCTGGAGCCAGTGGGTCTGGTGACGAATATGTAGCGAGGGCCAGCCGACTAGTGCATACACGTCGCAGTGGTGAGTGGTACATGGGGCTTTGGTAACAAAACGGATGGCACTGTGATAGACTACATCCAATTTGCTGAGTAGAGCATTGAAAGCTATTTTGTAGATGACATCGCCGAAGTCGAGGATCGGTAGGATAGTCAGTTTTACTAGGGTAAGTTTGGCGGCGTGAGTGAAGGAGGCTTTGTTGAGAAATAGACAGCCGATTCTAGATTTGATTTTGGATTGGAGATGTTTGATATGAGTTTGGAAGGAGAGTTTACAGTCTAGCCAGATACTTAGGTATTTGTAGTTGTTCACGTATTTTAGGTCAGAACCATCCAGAGCAGTGATGCTAGTCTGGCAGGCGGGTGCAGGCAGCAAACGGTTGAAAAGCATATATTTGGTATTACTAGCGTTTAAGAGCAGTTGGAGGCCACGGAAGGAGTGTTGTATGGCATTGAAGCTCGTTTGGGGATAGAATCCCACTGACGGGATTGCTAGCATGGCGGGAAATTCAAAACATCAAAAATCGAATAATTTCTATTTCTCAAACAATCAACTATTTTACGCCATTTAAAAGATAAACATCTCCTTATTCGAACCACATTGTCCGATTTCAAAGCAGCTTTACGGCGAAAGCATAAAGTTAGATTATGTTAGGAGAGTACATAGCCAAAAAAAGTACACACATCCATTTTCAATTCAAGGACAGAAAACCAGCTAAAATTATGCACTAACCTTTGACAATCTTCATCAGATGACACTCCTAGGACATTATGTTAGACAATACATGCATTTTTGTTCTATCAAGTTCATATTTATATCCAAAAACAGCATTTTACATCGGCGTGTGTCGTTGAGAAAATGTGTCTCCCCCAAAACTGCCAGTGAATTTACAAAAAATACTCATCATAAAACGTGGATAAAATATTAAACTGTTATTCAAAGAATTATAGATTAACATCTCCTGAATGCAACCGCATTGACAGATTTCAAAATAACTTTACTGGGAAAGCATACTTTGCAATAATCTGAGTACTCTGGTCAGAAAAATACACTACGCAATACAGATAGCTGCCATGTTGGAATCATCTAAAATCATAAATAGCATTAGAAATATTCCCTTACTTTTAATAATCTTCATCAGAAGGCACTTCCAGGAATCTCAGGTCCACAACAAATGTTGTTTTTTTCGATGAAGTTCATAATTTATGTCCAAATAACTCCATGTTGTTCCGTGTTGTTAGCGCGTTCGGTAGGCTACTCAAAATGTAGGGCGCGGGAAGGAAAAGTCACGACGAAAAGTTTAAAAAAAAAATCTATTTACGTTCGTTCAAACATGTCAAACGTTGTTTAGCATCAATCTTTTGGGCCATTTTTAACGTGAAACATCAGTTATATTTCAACCGGACCTCTCCTGTGTCTTGAAAGACGTTTTGAAAAAGGTCTCACCTCACATGAACGCGCATGAGTGCGCAATAATGAAGAGATGACATCACAGGGATCATCAACTTCCCTTCCTTCTCATCCGGTCTCTGTTCATCATAGACGCTTCAAACAACTTTATAAAGATTGTTGACATCTAGTGGAAGTCATAGGAAGTGCAAAATGAATCCTTTGTCACTGTGTGTTTTATTGGCAATGACTTGAAAATAGTACAGCCACAAAATGTTCATTTCCTGCTTGTATTTGTTCTCAGGTTTTTGCCTGCCATATGAGTTCTGTTATACTTAGAGACACCATTCAAACAGTTTTAGAAACTTCAGAGTGTTTTCTATCTATAATATGCATATTCTATTTTCTGGGCCGGAGTAGTAACCTGTTTAAATTGGGTACGTTTTTCATCCGGCCATGAAAATACTGCCCCCTAGCCCCAACAGGTTTTAACACAGTGTCCAAAGAAGGGCCAGATGTATACAGAATGGTGTCGTCTGCGTGGAGGTGGATCAGGGAATCACCCCCAGCAAGAGTGACATTGTTGATATATACAGAGAAAAGAGTCAGCCAGAGATCTGAACCCTGTGGTACCCCCATAGAGACTGCCAGAGGTCCGGACAACAGGCCCTCCGATTTGACAAACAACTCTGTCTGAGAAGTAGTTTGTGAACCAGATCCATTAGAATATGTTTGTGTTGGTTGTGATTGGAACAGACCCAATAGAATCTGTTTGTGTTGGTTGTGATTGGACCAGATCCATTAAATTCTGTTTGTGTTGGTTGTGATTGGACCAGATCCATTAGAATCTGTTTGTGTTGGTTGTGATTGGAACAGACCCATTAGAATCTGTTTGTGTTGGTTGTGATAGGAACAGATCCATTAGAATCTGTTTGTGTTGGTTGTGATTGGACCAGATCCAGAAGAATCCGTTCATGTTGGTTGTGATTGGACCAGATCCAGAAGAATCTGTTCATGTTGGTTGTGATTGGACCAGATCCAGTAGAATCTGTTCATGTTGGTTGTGATTGGACCAGATCCAGTAGAATCTGTTTGTGTTGGCTGTGATTGGACATATTTGACCTAATTTCATTCGCAGAGTCGGGTGGATTTCTTACAACTGATGATCGACTCTCAAAAAGGCAACGACACAAAGACAGGGCAGGAACAGACAAAAGGTACCTGCCGAACAAACACCTAAAAACTATTGTTACAAACACACACCTGGAAACTATTTTTACAAACACACACCTGTAAACTACTGTTACAAACACACACATGTAAACTACTGTTACCAACACACCTGAAAACTACTGTTTAAAACACACATTTTACAAACACACACCTGTTACCAACACACACCTGTAAACAACTGTTGCTAACACACACCTGTTACAAACACACACCTGTAAACTACTGTTACAAACACACACCTGTAATCTACTGTTACAAACACACACCTGTAAACTACTGTTTCAAACACACACCTCTTACAAACACACACCTGTTAAAAACACACACCTATAAACTACTGTTACAAACACACACCTGTTAACTGCTGTTACAAACACACACCTGTTACAATCACACACATAAACTACAGTTACAAACACACACCAGTTTACCGCTGTTTCAAACACCCACCTGTTACTAACACACACCTGTAAACTACTGCTACCATCACACACCTGTTACAAACACACACCTTTCCAACTTAATTGAGGAAAATAAGAACAATCCTGTCACGTCCTGACCAATATAAGTTGTTATTTTCTATGGTAGAGTGGTCAGGGCATGACAGGGGGTGTTTATGTGTTTGTTCTTTGTCTTCTATTTCTATGTTGGATTTCTAGTTTGTCTATTTCTAGATGGGGTTTATTGGGTTGACCTTCAATTGGAGGCAGCTGTTCCTCGTTGCCTCTAATTGGAGTTCATATTTAGTAGGGGTGTTTTTTTCCTATGGTTTGTGGGTAGTTGTTTCCTGTTTAGTGTATGTTCACCTGACAGAACTGTTGACGGTCGTTTTAGTTATTTTGTTATAGTGTTTCATTGAAGTTAAATATGAGCACTTCACACGCCCCTTTGGTCCCCTTTGTACGACCCACGTTACAAATCCGAAATGTATTTTGATACTGTC